>NC_061778.1:5191250-5493846 GCF_022458985.1 Mugil cephalus
GAGGAAATCTTCCCCCCGGCGCGGCGCGATCTGATTGACGTCAGCTGACTTGGCGAGAGCTCCCGTTCTGGTTCAGCTCGTCAGACTTAATGTATCATGTCTGCGAGAATCTTCTGCGCTCGGCTGTTTGAGTTTGAGCTCTGGTGAGAACTCTCCGAGTCGCACAAGTAGTAAAAACAGAAGGCCAGTCTGTGAGCTTAACCCTCTTCACATGGTAATGACTCATTCAGAGCAGCACATCTGAGCCGGAGTTCACTGCACAATGATGACCTCTGGTGTACGACTGCTGCAATGACACGAGAGCAGTGGCGGCGCAAGTTGAGGATAAAAAAATAAAAATAAATAAAATCTCTACATTATTCAACTGCCACATCTCGAGCTGTAAAAACGTAAAAGTCTGGTGGATTGATTATAGATGTGACAACAGCTGCACTTAAAGGAAGTTTCTCTTTCTGTGAGTGTTGCTTCGTGGCATTCTGGGAAATCATTCCTCGCAGTTCAAGCTCTAGTTCTCCTGCGAGCAGACAAAGTGAGGAAAGAGCTGAATAGCAAGCAGGCCATGAGAACATGTGGTCCAGTCAGTAGACAGGCCAACCTAATCTCCCCTCCTCCCCCTGTTGCCTCCACTCCCCTGCTCTCACAATGGCCTCATTCATCCTGCTTCTGCCATACTCTGCCTACATATTTTTCTGCTAATTAGTATAGGCTTGTCAAATGTCTCCTCTCTCCCCCTTTGTCTCTGTTGCCCCCTTTCATTGTTGCTCTTTTTCCAGTATTAGAATAGCAGAAGGCAGAAACGGTGATGTCCTCTAACAGTGGCGTCGCTGCGAATTATCCATTCACATAAATGGAACTGTTTAACCTGAGCTTTAGTTCGGTGTGAATTTTTAATTTCTCGAAGGTATTTGGGATTAGTAGGACCTAAGAATGTCCTCATATGTGGACACGGGGACTGTTTCTCTGTATATTACAAAAAAAGTTACCAACATGTAACAACGCATAAAACTTATTTTAAAACTTTAGACAACTTTTGCTTTGTGACGTTGATAAATAAAATTCACATTTTCAGTAGAGTTAAGCGAAGCTCAGTAAGTTTACACGGAAAACTTTTTATTTGCATTTGGAAATGTGATGTTTTATTAGCAGTTTGTAACCCAGCCTCCTTCGTTCTTGCGTTTCCAGCGGAACCTACCACTCCAGGGATGAGAGCACAGACAGCGGCTTGAGTATGAGCAGCTACAGCGTCCCACGCACTCCAGATGACTTCCTCAACAGCGTGGATGAGATGGACACAGGTGAGCCTGGAAACTGAGTCATCAGTCAGTTTATAGTTCGACGGACCTTTGCTCGGATTTGGTTTCTGTAGCTTCGTTTTTCTTTTTTTTTTTTTTTTTATTGATTCGGTTCCAAAGCAAACACTGCCTCAATCACTACATATCTGGTATATTTTATTATTCTGAAAAATACACTGGCTCTAGTTAATATTCCTCTAAAACTCATGTTTACATGCAAGAAGTTTCCCACCAGCGTCTGAACGCACAAACACCTCCTCCCACTTTCATTCCTTTAACCACCTTCTGGAAACGATCTCCGTCG
Organism: Mugil cephalus; assembly: GCF_022458985.1. Lineage (NCBI taxonomy): Eukaryota > Metazoa > Chordata > Actinopteri > Mugiliformes > Mugilidae > Mugil > Mugil cephalus. Next base: position 5,192,847 of record NC_061778.1, read on the forward strand.
AGACATCTGTGTAAAGACCTGTTGGCATCCAAGTCTTTCATAATATTTAAAAGTAGGTGTGTTTTCTCCGTCCGAGCACAAACGGGGCCTTTTTTTCTTTTGGACGTGCCTCTTCTTCTGCAGCCTTGTTGACTGACTGGTTGGTTTGTGTACAACACACAGATACTAGAAACAAACAACACGCCTGTGTGTTGTAAACTGGAATAAAACAATCTAATAAAGGTGCAATGTTCAGAGTCCTCCGTATACACAGACTACTTACCGGAATGTTCCACGTGTTGTTTACGTGATCACAATCAAATTAAATTGGAATATTACTCTGTACATTTTCCAACTTCATCTTTTTTTTTTTTTTTTTCCTGTCCACCAGGGGATCCGCTGCCGCCCTCCATGACGACGCAGCCCAGCCGTTTCCCCGACTACCTGGACACCATCCCGGGGACAGACGTGGACCTGGGCACCCTGGAGAGCGAGAGCATGGCGGTGGAGGGCGAAGAGCTGATGCCCAGCCTGCAGGAGGCGCTGAGCTCCGACATTCTCAACGACATGGAGTCAGTGCTGGCAGGTACCAAGATCGACAAGGAGAGCTTCCTCACATGGTTATAGAAGAGCTGAGCGGGGGCGCATCCTCACTCCTCTCCACTACACTCTGAACTCCTGCCTGCTCTAATCTGTGAAGGATTCATAGATGCTTTTACCAGACATTTCAGCGAGCCTCTCCGGACTTCTGCGTCTGTCTCAGCGTGCAAGGCCAACCTCTTTTCAGGCAGTATTGTTCTGTTCTCTCCACTGGCGTGTTATCTCTTTATTTTGTCTGTGTCTTCAAGGCTGGCCTATGAACAGACAATTATGCAAGGGTCCCCAAATCTTTCACAGGTCTGTAAGTGAATCTAGGGCATATTTACCCAGAGCAAAAGGGGATCGCTAACCCTCCCCTCCACCTCCACCTCCACCTCCACCTCCGGTCTCCCCTCATAGCTGAACTGTGCGGGTGCATGTACTCTTCTGCAAGGACTGCAACTCTCAGTTATCACCCGGAGCCTCTGGAGCCTCTCTTTCCTGCAATACAGCATGAAGCAGCACTACTTAACTGTGTTTGGGACTATTTGCATTTAGTTTAAGTAGCTTTACTTTTTGATCTTTTTTTTTTTTTTTTTTTTTATCTTGTTGTTGTTTGTGTGTGTTTTTATTTTTCCTAACAAGCCTGAGAAACCAAAAATGATGTATTCGAAGCGTAAAGAACAATACTGATTTGGAGTAAAGGTGACGTGAGGCCCAGTTTGAACATGTTGGCTTTGCTGTTGGGGGTGGGTGGGGTGGGTGGGGGGTGGGTTTGAGGTTTGAACCTGGGGACCGACTACATTGCTGCTTGGCTGTGCCAGCAAGTCTAAGTTAAACCTTTGATAGATCAAGTGCCTTCAGTTGTATTTTTTTTTTTTTTGAGACGCGAGCAGCGCGAACAATTTACCCACGTCTCTGTCCCGCGGCAGAGAGCATTAGGCTGCGTTCGGAGACATCAGCCACATTTTCCTCAAACGTTCAAGTAATCAAAAATGTATTTGTTTTGTTTTAAACACTAGGGGATTTAGGGATCTTTCTATTTTTTAACCCTAGCTTTGTATCAGTCTTATCAAAGCCTAATTCATCGTTCATTTGTTTTATCTTTTTAGTGTTTTATTTTTAGGTTACTGCATATGTACGTTAGCGTAGATCAAACCGCATGTCGCTTTTGTTTTTTCTCTCATAGATGAATTGAAACGTATGTTTTAACAGGGTCAGCCAGTATCGTCACTAAGATCAAATCCGCCGAGACACAGATTGATTTAGTTGTGAAAACCATTTATCTGATTCTCTTGTGTCTGCTTTACTTTATACATATTAGTGTTATTGTATTTTTTGTTTTGTTGATCACCTGCAGCTTTTACAATTTTTTTTTTTCTCCTAAACATTAACCAAAAAAAAAAAAAAAAAAGGCAGATCTGTAGGCTCAGCAGAAACTATAGCTCTTTGATCAATTAAACCTTGTGACACAATACAGTATACAAGAGTTTTAATGTTTTCAAGTGTCTTCCTGCAGAGGGAGCTGAAGGGAGCGCTCTGTGCCATCCTGTGAGTGTTTAAACGAGGAGCTTGTAGGCTACGGCTAGTTTGAGCAGGTTTAAGAGTCAAGTCAAGGGGTGATGTAGAAGGTCAGGGTCTGATTGATGGTGGCAAATTACACAGATTGATTTTTTTTTTGTGTGTGCGTGTGTGTGTGTGAAATAATTAAGAAACAATCAGTTATCTCAGTCAGGAATTGTTGTGGCAGATTCCAAAGATGTTTTTTTTTTTTTTTTTCCTTTTTTTTTTTGATGTAAAGACACTAACACTTATTTTCGCTTCCATCTTCAGAGTCCAGGAATGGTTATGATTTGTAAATCAGCCTCTGTATGAACAAACTGAACTGTATAAGCTAATGAGGAAAAAGAAAAAAAAAAAAAGATGTACGTTTTAAGTGTTACCGGACGTATGAGTAGGTGTAGCCTTTTACTTTTTTTAGACGGCTGTTTGGAGTGACTAACCCTGAGATTTTTTTTTAAAGGACGAGGTTTCAGAACAGAGAAGCAAGTGATTCTCCTACAAGCACTCACATGTTTACATACTCCGATTAAGAAACTGCTACAGCCGCAGTGGAGACAACACACTGACAATTCTGTTATAAATCATGTTATTTTTATGTTTACACAATGACTACATTTTTGCATTACTGCAGTAACCTTTGAATAATCAGCCTGCTGTGCATGCCATTGGTCGAGGCCTTGCAGGATGACACCAATTCTGTTGCCAGCCAATATTAAATTGGTAGCATTAACTTGATGGAACACTATACATACATATATAAATATATATAAATATATATATATATTAGATTAGAAGACATGAACAATTTTTTTTTTTTTTTTTTTATTCTGTGTGAGAAACCTCTTTTTAGTTTTGATTTTACTGATCATTAAATCGATGGATTTAAGATGGATGAACAGTGTTGGTGAGAACAATGCAACTAAAATGAGTGGTACACCACAGTGCTTGTATTGCACGGCTAGAGTTTTCATTTTGACGCAAACGATTCATTTTGTCACACAAACCTGATTTTATGCTTACTTAGAGTGTAACTGTCGGAGCATATTAGCTGTTGACTGTAGCAGTAGAACTAATCACAAGTTAAAGGATTTTGTATTTAGAGTTTTTCTAAATGCACATGAAATGAATTTATATTCAGTAATGATCTGTTCATTTTTTTTTTTTTTTTGATATGTGCATGTGTTTTAGAAAAATAAATTCTGTTACATTATATCTTTCTTCATATGATACTTTGAAATTGGCCTGAAATAAAGTATATACTTTGTCGTAATATTTCCCTTGTGTGGTGTTTTATTGTGTTTATGAATTCTATTCATCAGCCGTCTGCCTATTGTCCATATTTCTTCGAATGTTTGAATTCAATTAAATGAATATATAATACAAATAATTCTATGGTGCATAAGGGAATGTCAGTTCTTAGCATTGCATTCCAAGCAAATTAAAATGATTTGATCTGTTATGTAGTGTAGAGTCTTGTTTTGAGTTCGTAAGTCAACAATTGTTACATTTTGAAGGTATCATCCAGAAAAGCATCATCTCTCGTCTTAACTTTAAATTGCTGTTATTGCAGTTCCTCACAGTGACCACAAGTTGGCAGTAAATACAAATGACTACAATGGCTCTGTGATCGCTATTTCTTTTATGTTATGGCAAACTTTAGACATTTTTTTTAATATTAGAAAAGGTGCGTTCTTGTCACTGTCGTACGGATTATTTGCACCATTTCAGTTTAGCAATTAACAACTGTTACAGTTCCTCACAAGACGGCAGTAAACACGTGATTTTTTTTTAAACAGCCGAGCGCTCACTAACAACATCTTGATTAGGAAAAGGTATTTCTTGCTATTTTTCTAAAAAAATAAATCTATTTCTACCGACATTGGATAATTTTCATTATTGAGTTTCAGCTAAGCTAGCTTCAACAAGGCAACATTAGCCTTTAAGCAGCTAGGAGGTAGAATGAGTGGAAGTTGACCTCTATCCTCTGTCTAATTATGGATGATCGCTGCCCTCTGGTGGCCATAAGGATTAACTGCAACATCCAGCATAACCAGCAACTCTGCTACGAAAATTAAACGAACTGCGTTAAAAATGACTTTCTCTAGTAAAACTATATAGAAATACATTTTATTATTATTATATAAATGATTTTCTGCGATGCAGCTGACACGACTTTCTTTATAAATGTATCTCCAAATTATTCTTATTATTCTTTGCACATTGTGTTATTTATAACAAGTTTGTCATATTTTGTGTAAACATATCGTTAATATCTAGGTAGTTAAGGCTGAAAAAAGTCAAGTAAAAACTACATTTTTATTTTATTTTTATTTTTTTATTTTTTTGGACATGTGGTGGAGTTTAATGAATATCCAGGAGCCTAAATACTTTATTAATATAGTCAAGACATTGTCAAATTAAATTATGTTCATTAATTGGCTGAGTTTCTTTTAAAATCGTAGCAGGACAGAAAAACTGATGCACGGAGACTAAATTTACTCCTTTTATTGTCCATAGTTCTTCTATCGGATTTAAAGAAAACAGCCAAGATCCAAATTATAGGGCGGAGCTAAATTATTAGCCACTGTCACCACTGGAGGGCAGTGTACGCTGATAAACACGGAACATATCTCTCTCTCACATATATATATGTGTGAGAGAGAGAGATGTAATAGCATACATGATTTGTACCTGTATATAATCAGGTGACATGTTGTTCTTCTGTGCCTTCTCTCAATAACACACAAGCTTTTAGTCCAAATCTTCAGGCTTTAAGTGGAAACCGACCTCAGGCTCATTTGGACTGACATTCCTGTGACTGGCCCCAATGCAAAACATCTGTGTAGGCCCCGCCATAAGCCACAGTGCTCATGGGTATTGTAGTCTTTTGACACGAATGGACAACAAACTGAGAAAAAGAAGAAAAACATTTGACAAAGAAGTCACTATGACAGCGTCAGTATAAATATTTTTTCTTCTACTGAACTATTGTTCCTGATTTCATGATTTGTGTAAACATTTATATATAAAAAAAGTTTTTCTTATCACTAATGATCCATTTCGACAAAAAATTCCCCACTTTTCATGTATGTAAATAAATAAGATCTTTATACTGCATCTGATGATGCCCCTGATCAAAAATATCTTACCTGCGCTCAGTGTACATATAAAAATATTATTTTCGTGTTGCACAGTTGTCAAACGCATATTATTTTCCAGCTTTTCTTTTTTTTAAAAAAAAAGATGTGATAACAAGGTCTATTTAGAAGAAAACTTTAAAGATAATGTCACTCAGTTTACATTTCTGATCAATGCTATGAATAACTGAGTAACAAAAATAACCAGGATCATCATTTTGTAACAATATATAAGTTTCTCCTCAAGAACAGAAAGATCTAATCATGACTTCACCTAAAAGTAACGATTCATTTGATAATTAATACATATATTGCACATTTAAAGGCTCCAGATATGTTAACAGTGACAGTACTTGATAAAATATGAATATGGATACCACACAATAAATAAAACATATATGCAAATATATATATAATTAAATATATATAGCTACTGTCACTCTATAGGACCCACATCCCTCAGTAAACGCACACGTCTCTGCCTTTGTTTGACTTTCATAAAATGTGCTGCAGTGAGTAAATGTTTGACTTCATTTCTCAGCTTTGTGGCACTTTTACCAGATATAATAAAAAACGCGTAGAACACGTCAGTAAATGGAAGATAAACAACATTCAGAGGATGTTTTAGACACATCTGTGATGTATCTGATCATTTTACATCTAGAACTCTAAAATAACAAGAAATCAATGTCAGATTTATATTAGAATATAATCATCAAAAGTGAGAATAAACACATTCCTTCTGATGCCTTTGATCACTTGAAACATTTGATAGATAACTGTGGTTATGAGCGTTTATTAGATTATTATGATATGAACTGCTACAAAATATATAGTGGATTATATTATACTTATATAACATTCTGCTAAAACTGTATAGTCCACCTTTGATTTGGATCATTTATTCATGTAGGAAATAAACAAAAACAAAACGTTATTCAAATAAATTTTATTAATTACATGTATTATAATGTCTAATTACTATCCCAATAATTATTAAATATCACATGGAAAAAAAAATATAATAAGGGGTTACATTTTTTTTAAAAACTGCGTTGAAAGCTACCACAGATGAAAAGGTTTGAAGGACGAGGACCAGAAATGCACCGTGGCAGGATTCTCTCTGTGTGCATGGTAGCGAAACCTCGGGAAGTGAAAACCACGTCATGCTACACAGTGGGAGCAGATTCTGAATTAAAAAAAAAAAAAAAAAAGTCGAAAGTAACACAGCAATGTTTTCTTTTCACAGTGGGAATTTTGTATTTCATCCTACACGACAGCACTAGAGCATGACACACAGCTTATTGGCCGACACACCGGGGACAAATATGCAGAGTACTAAGGACAGAAGACAAATTCCTTTCACAGTACATACAATACAAAAACACGTCAGTATACTTGAATAACAAATAATATGAGTTTATAAAATTCCATTTTAACATTATTTACAAATGTCATCCCTTCCACCGCGCACACATACGTGACCTCTGTGATTTTGAGCTGCGGGTCAGTTTTTTTAGCATCTGTGACCCAAATTCACGAGTGACTGCCCAGGATTTCATCCAAATTTATATCTTTCATCCAGTCATCGTTCCCAGAGCCAGATTTGAGCAGAGAGTCTATGAAGTCTGAGTCTGCGTTGATTCCTGGAACCGTGTTGTCTCCCTCTGGGAGGAAGTCAAAGGTCAGGCGGTTGGCTCTGTTGTTCGGTTGGTAGCTGTTGGAGCTTGGACTGGGCTCTGCGAAGTTGCCTGCTGGTACCCTCTGTTCGGGAGAGGCCTGGTTCAGGTTCCCCACCGCCGACGGGGAGCCCATCATCGCCGGGTTCGGTCTCGGGCCTGTGTCTCTTATGGAGGGAGTGATGGGGGGAATCCCGATGTCTGGAGCCACCTGGTTGGGAGGGACGATGTGCCTCTGTTGGTACGGATGGCTCGGCATGTCCTGCGCACCCTGAGACTGCAGCGGGTTGGGGAGCCGCCTCACGCCGAGGCCGGTCGTCATTTGTTGCTTGCTGCCTGGACCCCAGCCCATGCTCGCATTTGGCATCAAGCCTCCCAAACCCTGTCCTGGCACCCCAGAGGAGTGCAGGTCGGCTGCGTGTACGCCCGCTACACTGTTCATCCCGAAGGACTTGCCTTGTGCGTTCGGACCCAGAAACCTCGGTTTGCTTTGATTCAGCCCCACTCGATTGTGACTGTTTTGCTGCTGGAACTGGTTGATGCAGGGGCCCGGGTGGATGTCCGCCCCGATCCCAAATCTGCGGTCCAGCGGCGACGGGCTCATCTTCGCGGCGGAGCCGCTTGGGAGGCGACAAGAAATGGACTGGAGGCTGTTGTCGGGGCCGTTGCTGGGAGCCTGGGAGGAGTTCTGACCTGAAGAAGTGCAAAGAATAAAAAAAAAATGGTGACTAAACTGATCCCTTATGGACATTTAAAGCTTAACAGTCAGAAATGTAGAGCACCTGTGAAGAGGTTTCCTTGCTGAACTCCCACCAAACCTCTCGACTGCTTGTAATCTGGCGGCGGCCTCGTGAGATGACGACTGAACTGATCGTGCGCGTTGTCTTTGTCCTGAAACGGGAAGACGATTTAAATGTTTGGTTAATCAAGCGCGGCAATGCTCAGAGAGTCTAAACGCTGTGTGATGCGAGTGCAGCTTACTGAATTGCTGATGCCGTGCTGTTGCTGGTTAAGCGGTCTCTGCATAACCTGAGTTTTGACCGGCCCTTTCTGCTGGTTGGTCGGCGCCGAGGGCCGAGGCTGCGACTGGGCTGCCATGACCCCTAAGCTTCCGTTAGTGGGCAGCCTTGGACCGGCGGGAACCCCCTTAGAAGAAGAGATGGGTTTTACATTTAAAAAAATAAGCCATAAAAAAAACAACACCAGAACGATGCAACAACACGTCCTGACCACTAGAGGGCAAAACTCTACAAGACATCATATATCTGTGTCAAAGATGCTATTCAACCTCCAGAATGTGGTCAAGGCTACTCCCTCTGCAGATGAAAAAGGGAGACTCGCGGAGAGGCTTTTTTTGGAAGGGGGGGGGGGAGTGTGAGCCCTCCTCAAGGCCTGCCTCTCCCTTGATAATTGTGTCTAAAGAGAGTGGAAAGAATCCCTGAGACAGCAGGAAATGTGTGCCGATGGGAAGTTAAGCGCCAGCACCATGACTACCTCCATTTAATAAGCTCCCCTTTACTGATCACTGTGTTGTGTTTGGCAAAGGAGGCATTCCATCCTCTGGAAACCCATTTGGCTCCCGACACTATCCCTGATTAAAATGTTGTAGTCGGCAGCACTCACATTTAATTGAGACATCCAAACTGGGCTTTTTGTTTGAAGTCTCAGCGTGTGCTCGTGCAGATAAGCTTTCGCCGCCGAGGCTGCTTCAGATGTTATATGTCCTCGCGCCGCATATTTCCGCAGCCTTTTTTAGGCAGCTGTGCAGCCCCGTCCACGCACTCCGAGGAAAACTGGTCTTTCGCGCGGACGCGAGGACGCGAGGACACCCTCGCGCCGCCGCCGCTCAGCCTTCAGCAAAGTGTGAGCATTTGTCACGAAGGAGGTTAATGTGCACCAAATCCATGTCAACATACGCTGTGTATACAGCGTCGGCCGCTGTGTTGACTTTAAATGTTTCCCAGGGTGAAATGGATCAGAAATCCAAAAGTGCGTTTAGCAGACACTATTATTTAGAGGGAATTTCTATCTACATGGTCGTGACTTTGTGATCCCCACAAAGAGAAACAAGAAGAACCGAGGGCAGCGCGTCTGAGTGAATGACAATGAATGGGCTGAAATTTGGAGAACTAACGAGACAGGATTAGAGAATGAGGGAAGTTGAAACTCATCAGGAGTCACAAGCCATTTCACATAAGCGAATATTCGCCTTCGCTGCCCAAGTTCAACCCACACAGCAAACCAAGCATGGCAATGAGGTTACACAGGGACTGAAACATCAAAACAGCGGTTTCTCCTATTACTCCAGAAAGCAGAGTCACTGGCTTTGATTCATTCTAACCAGTTTTGGAGACTGTCAGACTTTCCCCCACAGAGGTAAACCGGAGAGGGCTTGTTCAGCCTTTGTTGTAAGAAAAAAAAAAAAAAAAACCCAACAAGGGGTGTTTTAGCATCTACAACTGACTAATCCTCTCTGTCATCCTGATGTGTCACGAAGCTGTTTTCCATGTTTTCCCCCCTCTCATTCTTCACAAGCTTGTTGTAAATGAATACCACATGTGGCTCGGGCCTGAGAGAGGGAGCGGAGTGATTTAGTCTCCCATCCTGCGGCAGCGCAGGCAGCTGACAGTGATCCAGGCCCAGCCTCGCCGGCTCTCACACTGCACTTCCTCCAGTCTGGTCTCAGGATGCCGTCCCCGGGGAGCGCCTCGGCATCTGGACTTGGCCACAGCTCCCTTTCCCAGGAAACAAGCGCTCCCTTCACAGCGCTGCCGGAGTGACCTGCTAGGCTCAACCCCTGTGGCCCCGGTCTTATCGTAAGTGAGGGATGCGGAGCCAAAAGATGACCAGCAAAGGTCGAGGAGTCCTCACTCACGGCGAGGGAACCTTTATTTGTGGTCGCTGCTGTTCTTTCACCGTTTCTTTTGATTGTCATTTTGATTTACTGGACAGGCAGTGCAGCGGAGAGGAGGACAAGCAACGGCGGCGGCGGCGGTGACGGCGGCGAAGGGAGGGAGGGAGACGGAAGTGCGCCACGAGTCCGTGGCCAAATTCAAAGACATCGGCTTCACGGTTATTTGGTAATGCACCGCAACCATTCGGCTACTGGGAAAACAACGGGGTTCATACGTGTTCAGCAAGGGGACTAATCCGTCTGGAGAAATTGCGTTTGAATGCCTCAGCGTGATGTAATGCTGAGCAGGCGGTAAAGTGCATTAGTGAGTAAGACTGAATCTGCAAATGTGTCTAAAAATACACATGTGCGTTTTGCGCAATTCAATTAACAGACAGTTGGATTGACAAACTGGACGACCATTCGCTGTAGGTTCTGTTTGACTCAAAGTGGCCCCTTTGAACCTCCATGCTTGTTTGTATGATAAACAGTAAGTTACTAGATTTTATTGATTTTTTTATTTTTATTTTATCGTGTGATAAAATCAATATGACCTGCAGCAGTACATGTTAGATCTGGGGTCTTTCAACTTTTTTCAGGCGAATGACCCTAAACTAATAGAGAGAACTTAAAGAAATATACTAGACTATTATTATCAGTTTGCATTAAACATTCAAGCTATTCAAAGATACTAAGCTATTCAAATAATACACAAGCGCAACTGCCGTAAACATGAACAGACCCACGTACACCAGGCACTGTTAGCTTCTCTTCTGCTAATATTCTGCAACGTGCTTCTGGAATTTCCCTTGGAAACTGAACAGGCTCCCGGCCTATAGCGGGGAACCTGACAGAGTCAGCAAGTAATATACAGCCTCGTGATTGGCTCAGCAGTGAAAGGGGCGGGGCCTACTGTGTGTCTACAGGAGGCTTAGACTGAGACAAAGTGAGTGCAGTGCTGATTGCAAAATAACGTCTTCTGCCTCCATGTATCCCTTCACTAGAATTAGTTTGATTCATGTTAATGTGTATTTAAAGAAATCACAATTTATGGGGGAAAATTTTATATATATATCTTCTAATCAACCAAAGATTTCACCCCCTAGGGGCTGCAGACCCCCCTGTTGAAGACCTGTGCATTAGTCTGTATTGAACTATTTAGCTCAGAAACACAACACAGCTTCACTACGTATGTGACTAGCAACACAAACTTTTGTCCTTGAAATAGAATTGCCCACCAACCTCAGTAACCCAGGTTGCATAATGCATTAGTATCCTCCAGTGTACGCTGCCCTGGAACCTACTGAAGTATATTTGACCTCATGATTACAGACTCAGTCAGTGGTGGATTTGAATCTTGATGAAATGCTTGATTCAGAAACTGATTATTAAAGCGTAAGAAGCTTCAAACCAGCACAGCCGTTCAGCTTCAGCCCACTGCTAGTCGCTGGCGTTGCACAGGGGACCGGGGAGTTCTTTCAGGACCTTTATTTCTCTGGCATTACTAATTCAGTTCACTGTGGGAAGAGACTCCACTCCTTCTCTTCTCTCTGAGCTGTCCCCTCCTCATTAGCTGGACTTTTAACCCTGTCCATGCTTAGTGCAGAAGACAAACACCTTTATCAGTTTTTTTTTTCTTTAAAGCTCTTGTTAAAGAGCTGTAAGGTGGTTCTGCTCGCCGCACTATACGTCCAGCACTATCGCATCCCCGGCTTTCATGTTTGCATATTTCATTTGCTCAAACAACCTGCATATTTAAACAAAATGTCCTTGGCAAAGCTGTCTCACAAACCTTTACCCAGCATGAACCTGCGCGCAGACTCGTATCCTCAGCATTTTAAAGACCAGAGGTGACTGAGCTTTTACTTTCAGGAGCTCCGGGCTTTGGAAAAAGTTTGTTAATAATTCATCAAACTCCATTTAAGCCTTTTTCATTTTATTTTTTCTTTCACATCCATCTCTTTTAAGTCTCTTCCCGTTCCTTCCCACCGCTGCACCTTTGTCCCGTCCTATTGGTTTTAATTGAGATTTTAAACACGCTGCATTACATTTAGAACCGGGAAATTACCACCGTGCCGGTTTATGCTACACTAATGTGAATGCCAGCGCTAATTCTGACATAACGAGCACTTTTACTTTTGATCATTTTAATTGATGTGGCGTGAACAGAGACGATCTGACATGTGGGAAATCAGGTTGTTTGAGGCCAAGAAAAACGTTTCATTATTTACTTTATATATATCTGCCTCAAACATTTATGTAAAGCATATGATAATGAAAAGGGAATTTTAATATGACCCTGAAAATCCATTTGTTGGGAGTGTAAACGGCTCGATAGTGCAGCGGTGAAACCGGCCCTGCTCTGTCTCCACATGACAATGTATTTGTCACCATCCTACCTTGTTTACTTCCATGTCTGCATAACTCCCTCCCTCTTCCCACCCCCTTCCCAGTCACTCAGGCACTTCCCTTGATCTGCGGAGGTTACGAGAGCTCCCTTGTGTGTCTCGCATTATCATTTCACACAAAGACAGCTACAGATACTGTTGGTGCAAAAATGAAAAGAGGGGACGGTCTAAATCTCCCCAATCATAACAAATCAGTGATTCAACCTCCGGCACCAGGCTAAGCAGATTACTGTCATTTTCCACCACTTGTCCCTTGTAGCTAACAACCTCCAATTAGCAAATCCCGCTGTGCATATCTGTGCCCTGACGGGGAGCCACCATGACAAGCAGAGAAATTAGAAGTCCTGCATGTTAATCTACCATGCTCTGGCAATCTGTGTCATCGTCAAAACAGTTTCAGGGGAAATGCATATTGAAGGGAGCCAGAACAGCGAAGGCACAGACAGTAGTTTTAACAATAAAGTCCCGCAGCAAATGGTGTCGCATTGTTTAGACGGCTGGTTGGCCGTTCGAGGAAACGGACCGGGGAGGAAGTTCGACAGCGTATCATATTACGACGTCTTCAGCAGAAAAAGCCTGCGCTGTTATTCACTTTGTACGTACAATATAATAAATAAAATACACCAGCACTTAGGACACTTTTTCTGGTGGACAAGTGATAACAATCAGAACAGTATTCACACATACAAGGAATTTGTGTTGGTGTTTGGTGCAATACACACAAGTCAAGTAAGAAATAAGAGAAATATAAAATATTCATGGCACCTGTGCTTATCCCATAAGATACTTTGGGCGCATGTTGTGTCTTTTTTTTTGCAATATATCATATATGATGGCAGATAAATACCATTGTGTATTGTACATTTACAATTGTAAAATATAAAAAGACTTAGTCCTTGGCTAAGGAGCTTGTTTGAGATATTAGAACACCCATGTGAATGTGAATGTGAATGCTGCAAAGAGCCCTTACCTGTCGTGGCTGTGACAGTCTGAATGGCAGCCCTGCAGTAACCGACTTGGGTTGCAGACAAAGCGACCCTGATGTCGGGATTTGTTGGTTCTGGAAATGGAGAGCTGAATGTGACGGATTCTGTCCCGGCGACGGCGACGGTTGCTGCGGTTCCGTCTTGTTGACCTGGTTCGTCATGATGGACATGGGCTGGCTGGCGGAATGTGGAGCTTTAGGGCTGAAGTGTAACGTGGGCTTGGTGCTGAGAACTTTCATGTCCAAATGGTGGGGGGGATTGTGGCCGTTCGACTTGAAGAGGCAGTTGTTGAGGCCTTTACTGTGGGGCCCGATCCTCTGCTGGCTGAGCGGGGCCGGGCTGGAGACTTTGTCTTGGGGGAAGGTGCTGGTGGAGGAGTGGGTGCTCATGGCGGGAGCCCAGCTAGTCATTCCCACAGGAGGGTTTTGGTGGTGGTGATGGAGAAGGGAACTCGGCTGCTGCTGGTTCGCTGCCATCTGCTTCAGCTGCTCTGCGTGGGATATTTCCGGCCAGCAGGGCAAGGATCTGGGGTGTCCTGCCTGAGTGTTGCCTTTCTGTGACGTGGTGGTGGAAGAGGTGCTGGTCAGTGTGAAAGAGGGGCCTGCCGAGGCCGGTCGAAGCTGCGGCGAGCCACAGTGAACCTGGCTGAAATCTGGCGAGTGCTCCGTCTTTATGGGCTTCTCCAACGGGGAGCAAAGACTGGCGGCCGCTCCCGCTGAGCTGGGCCGCCCTAGATCCAGACCGAAGGTATCGTCCTGCTTCAACATCTTCTCAAACTCGAGATCATTCAGCGGGGGCACGGACTTCGTGAGCTCGTCAAACAGATCCTGGAGCTCCGGGTCGATCTGACCACCGCCTTCATCCTTGAAGTCAAAAATCATCTCCGGGTTTGACTGGCCGCAAGACTGGATCTCTATGGGCTCCTTTTTCATTTCCTTCAGAGTCATGTTGAATATGTCCGACCCTAATCCGTGGGGCATCATGTAATTCTTTCTCTGCATGACCATGGCTGAGGACCCTTGCAGGGAATGGGATTGGCTTAGGTTATGGTTGCAGGTTCCATGTCCCAGAGCACCGGCGTCCACACGGACCCGCTTAAAGTCTGATCCAGAGAAACCACAGGAGAGGCCATTCTGCTTTGGTGTGTGCCCTGGTGCGTGTCCCTCAATCTTCCTGCGCAGAGATCCTTGGAGCTGCAAAAACACAACATAATAGAATTAGAGAATTTCTGAGAGAAAGGAAAAAAAGAAAAGGTTTCAGCTGGTAACCTTCACCTTAGCTTTATTTCATTAAATTGTTATTTGCCAGCAAGTGTTTCTCAAAAAAGACAGCGATAGTTATGCACTTGGAGAAAGACTAACCCTTAACCCCAACACATTTTCGTAGCAAGACTTTAATTATTGCGTCTGAGCAATAGTCCTTAAAATGAGTACTTCAACACGCACAGAGGTCAAAGCATCACCATGTATTCAAATCCAACTTCATAATTAACTAAAGTCTTGCCGATGCCAGAAACTTGACAAATTCACTGAGAAACTCATTCGAAACCGGCATTATCCAAGACAATAACTGTTCATTTCACTGCAACAGCAATGATGTCTCAAATGCTTTATCCCGGCACAAATCAGACCGTCGCATCACTTGCAGATGCGCGGAGATAGCGCGCAAAATTGTCACATACAGATTTAGTTAAACATTTACAATCTAGCAATGAAGCGTTGGGGAAAGTGTTTTGATATAATGCAGTCAGAGCGCAGTGGATGGGATGAGAAGATAGTTAGGAATCTGATACAGTCGACAGACCGCAGAGAGAAGAATAGGTTCTTTGTCTGTTTCCCTCATTTGCATATATTATATTTTCCTCCATTGTGCTTCGTTAGATAGCAGAGTCTCTCCTTTGTGGCTGAGATTCTGCTTAACATGCTGGTGCATATATCTGATTTCCTTTTGTCCTATGAATATGTCTTCATTTAAGCCAGTAAGAACGCAGGCGCGACTCTAAACTCTAACCACTCTAACACGCCATAAAACTGAAACCTTTTAAACAGTAACACAATATGCGTTTCATTACGGCGCGAGCAAAATTGCTTACATTAAGGAATATATATTATTCAGTTAATTCTTCTCACGCAAGCCCATGAGTCATTAACAACACTTCACTGGGAGGAAGAAATTCTATCCAGAGGCACATTGTATACACATAAAATATATTTAAAAAAAAAAAAAAAAAATGGCTGATTATCTGAGCATGTTTTAATGTGGTGCCTGCATGGAAACAAAATGGCTCTGATTGTACACCAGCCTGAGCAAAGGAGAGCCGTATGAGCGTGTTGCATATTTCACTGTGGGAACAAATTTGAGTCATTTCCACCTGCTGGCAAACATTACATTAAGATGATTCATAGCCTGAGGGGTTGGAGTGAATCCTGCAGTACATTTCTGCTCCGTTCAAGTCTGTATTACTTCTGCTTTGGGGCCTTAACAATAGCTCACAGATACAACCACACATTTTTTTATCAAGGTGTAAATATCTCTGTGACTCACCAAGCCTCTCCTATTAAAGCTAATAAGTGTGTGTGTGTGTGTGTGTGTGTGTGTGTGTGTGTGTGTATATCTCATCATACTGAACGGGTGGTGGTGGTGGTGGTGGTGGTGGTGTACTGTGAGGGGGAGGGACACTGAATTTTTAGGTAATCACACCACTGACTTTTCACTTAACCTACTTAACATTAGAGACTGCAGCATCACAGATTCACAGGCATTAGGTTTTAGTACATAAAACATTATTATCTATTATAACGGTCATTCTGAAGGCAGAATGACAGAAAACATTTTAACAAATTGGTTTCCATTGTTTTTTTTTTTTGTGACAATGTGACATCTCTGTCTAGTACAGATTCAGGCAAAAACGTGTGCTTCAAAAGTGTGCGAGTCAAACATCTGCCGTGGTCAGTGTTCCTTTCCTGGGATGTGTGCCCGTCACCGTGCAGAACACTGTTCAGTGTTTGACACTCGGTGGCTGTTCTGAAATCATTCTGCTGAAAGTGGAAAGTTTCTCCGCGAGCAGGACTTGTCACATTAAAACCAATTTGGAAGCGAATCCCGGTCCAGTGGACAGGAAACTGCACAGATACAGAGAACGCTCTCACGGTGACACGGGAGATGTTTTGTATTAGATGAAAAGGCAGCGGTTTCTGGACATTTTATTATTTAAAGACCAATGTCTTAAAGATTACAAAACCATTAATAGTTGCATTATAATTACAGAAGTAAGACGAGTCAGTTGGTTCATTAAATACAGCTCTTCTCTAACAATTCATTTCCATTCATCTAAAGAACACCTTGCACATTGAAGTAAAACTATAAAATACTTTATGCAACGACTATCGAGAGAAACGCAATAACTTCAGTGTGTTCTGCCACAAAAGTAAACCTCAATAGAAAAGTTCTTAACAGAGACTAGAGGGGAGGGAAGCTTAGCAGCTGATGTAATGACAGTCTGGCTGCCTAGTGCCAAGTTAAGAGAACTGCAGAAAGACCATTTTAAATTGGAAATGCTCCACAAATTCATCCGCAATACGAATACGTGTGCCATCGTCACTGAGATCCACACTATAAAACATCGCTGGACATCTGTTTTTCTCCAAAACGGCGAGGAAAACAGGCCCTTCCAGCGCGTGCGCGGCTCACGCACACGTTCTCTCGCTCCACAGGGCTCATTCTAGAGAAGACAGACTGGAGAACTCCTCGTGGTTCAAGGCGCTGTCTGTGAAAACACATCATGAATAATGGAAAGGACAGTGCATGTGTTGCAAAAAGCCGTCGTGAGACAGCGTTGCCTCACTCCTGCCTCCGTGCCATTTAAAAAACGGACTCGAGAGCAGCTCTCGACTCAAAATTCAAACATGATGCGTCTCAAGTCTTTGTGCTGTCAAGATTTTCTCAAGGTTAAAGCGATCTCCTGTGTATCCTGATACTAGTTTCATTAGGATTAAAAAAAAAAAAAATCCAAGCACATAACTACTTTTTTCTATCTCCAACAAAAAAGGACCATCCTGTTCACTCAACTCTCGGCACTCAGAAGCAGTGGCCTCCTCCTGGCCTGAAATCCTCATGACTGATCTCCAAGTGATCTGAAAATAGATTTTTTGATTAACATTTAATGAGCTCAGAAGCTCTGAATCACTTTGAAAGTGACTCCTGCTGCACGAGCGGCTCAAACCTATGTATTATATACGGATCAGGTTAGACATGAATGCACTCGTGCTTCTGCTCGTGTGCTGACAAAACGCAGTTCACTCGCTGCCGGCGTTTCCGCAGAGAGCGAAACACTCATTTGGGGATATTTTTAACACAACCCTCGACCCGAAAAAATTCAACGAAATAAATCCGCGATCAAAAGTTCTCGTACATTAAAGAGAAGAGAACAGAATCCGCGCTAAAGATTTAAGATTTTAAGAAAGACGAATAAGATGCCACTTTTTTGAGGCATCCATCCGTCTCATGGGCTTTGACTGACCCAATTTTGGATACACAAATTCTCAGAAAATAACTTCAATGAGGAAATCAAGAATGAGAAAGAAAGCTGTTAGTTCTGAATATACCTAATCTTTTCAGCGGTCCCTATTGACGCCTCTTGACCGTGGCAGTGGGGGGAACCTGACCTTGGCCGTGTCAACGGGGGCTATATATTCATGGCAGCTGGAAGGCTGTTGGCTTGTGTGTCAAGCTGAGCAGTGTGGTGATGCTGAGCGCTGTGGATGGGGCTCCGGGTGAGCCATCACAGGGATGCAAACACCAGGCCTCTTGGTACCATCTGTCAGTCCAGCGGCGTAGCCCTCGGAGCCATACATGCTCGAAGGCTATAGGTTTAAGAGTGTTCAAAGGTTTCGCGTCCGTTTGGGTTGGAGAGCGTGGTTCAACAAAAGATTGTTCTTACCAGCCTTTAATCTATTCACCAGAGCCCGAAAAAACATGTTGCAATCTGCTCCGGAGAGAGACTGAGAGACCTCCCTCTCGGCATTTGACATGGAAAAAACAGTCCCAAAATAAAAGAATAAATACAACTATTGTGTTCCTAGGGAGACATAATATTTATGCGGTTCTGCAGGTTGCATACTGTTGCAAGAGAGGATTTCTGTTCATTTATTGCCAGATAAGAAACAAGAGCCCTCAGAGCGGTGCCAATGATCAGCTGTCATACAAAATTCATCTGCTTGCATGAGTGTGTAGCGCTAAGTTGAATTATAAAATTTGTATTAGCTGTCTAAAGCTTTAAGCCATGATACTTTAGCCAAAACATCCAATTTTTTTTTTTTTTTTTTTTTAAAAAGGCTGACACTCGCTATTCGCAGTGTGAATAAAGTGAATGTAAATTTCTCAAATGCAATGAGGCAACAACAAGCAATTACAGCTGAACTTTTATCCTAAAGAAATCTACTGAAGCAGGATTTAAAAGAATTAGATAGCCGCCAGTTGACAGCCAATTTGAGCATTAAATCAAAACAATTTGCGGAATAAATTAGCTCCATCCAGGTGAAAGAGCCCCTCCCTCCCTCCTCCCTCCCCCGCAGCAAGGGACACATATTTTATCCGTTTCTGTATGGCATGTGCCATAAGGCTGCACCGGGATGCGAGCATAGGTTTGCAGCGCGCTTCCCTAATCAAGCTGCTGTGTGTTGGGACAAAGAAGCGCACACTGCAGAGGTGGGCTACTTTTGGCTCATCAGCACTTTGCATCCCCACACTTCCTGACACAGTTGTATTAGATTGAGGCTGCCCTCCAGAGAGCAAGGCAGGAGAGAAGGATGAGCAGCAGCAGCAGGAAAAAAAAAAAAAAAAAAAAAAAAAAAAGGAGAGGCAGCTTTGTGGCAGCCTCTGGGAAATGGGAAGAGATGATAAGAGCTCCTTTGAAGCGAAATCGTCCATTATGTTTACTGAAGGCAGATTTTTTTTTTTTTTTTCATTTTTTACAGTAACTGTAGTCCAGCTCCAACATTCCGTGTAGAAACTTGCTATTCTAATAAAAGGCAGCCTGCACACTAAAAATCCTGTTAGAGGCACTTAGCGTTCAGATATGAGCTCGCCTTTGTCCAAATGTAAAGATTAAAGGCCAGCATTCCAATCAGTCCTGCTTTGGCATGTCCTTTGTTCACAATCCAGACACGTTTGATGTGATATCCCCTAGGCTAAAGGACACAGGAAGAGGATCTCTGAGGATATGCACGGACCACATTGAGGAAATATGTGAGCTCCCCTTTAAAAAGTAACAAGAAATGCTGGGTCTTCGCAGTTAGAAATCACACGACTTTCTCTCTAAACAAGTATGAACCAAACTCCCATTGGACAGTTTGATTCATTAGAAAAGCTGGCTTTTAATACAAATGGACTACACCCTTCTTAATGATCCACAGACACTTAGTCTTGACCCCGGCCAGCGCGAACGGACCGTTGTCCATTACATCCACCGAGTATATCCTCCTGCCAGACGCAATGACGGAGAGCCCGAGAGCTGCGACTCCGCCGAGGCATTACTGCAGCACCAGCTAGGCCACGCCACTGCAGACGTACCACAGGTCACCAACATCGCAGTGACAAGCCGTCACATCACATCACCCATGGCCATGTGGCTCACAGAGCTCCTGACACCGCTGTCGCCTCTCATCTGCATGTCATCCTCAACCGCGGAGACATTTACAGAGGAGGACCGAGGGCTGCCCGCGCCGCACGTAACAACACTGTAGTTTCCAGTAAGAGGGATCCCTTCGATTAATTATTTAAGATGAGAAACTACAGGATGTGCTACACCGGCCCTAACGTGCCGAGAAAACTGTAAAATCAATGTGAGAATTAACATCCTTATTTTTGGCAACGGGATAGAATTTTAATTTTATGTTTCTGGCCCAGAGATGGTCACTAGATAACTACACATGTCTTGCCTGTCAACTGCTAAGCTGCTGTTGTATCATGTGTTTAATTTAGTGGTAACAAATTCTCATTGGCTCAACACTTTTTTTTTTTTTTTGCTTTTTGCTGGAAACACCCTCTTGCCACATCTTAAGTGCTGCCGCTGTGATTCAAAAATGAAAGGACAACCATGATGTCATGTCTCTTTCAATGGGCACGCTGCGCAGCGTCTGCTTCGGGGGCAGGAGCCGAGAAACAATTTTCATCCTGGGAAACTGCTCGAGGGTGTGGAAGGGTTAACATAAATCACGACATTAAAGGATTCTTAACAGCCGAGGCTTAAACTTGTAATAAATGATTTTTTTCCCACTAGCGGGGCGGTGGAAAAAAGTTGTGAACACGGCGTCAATATATCATCACCTTGGAAGTTGACTGAAATGGTAATGTTAGCCAGCAACGTTTTATTTTCAGATCCACTAGGTATGGAGCAGATATGTAGTCGTGTTTTTTTTTTTTTTGTCTGCACTGCACTCCACAGGGAAATACTGGACTCTTCAGCTGCTAAATGTTCCACTATTTTGACCAGGTGCTAACAGTGTCTGTCAGTCATTTAATGCTCCCAGAGTACACAGAGAGGTTAAAATATCTGTATGCTGCAGCTGAAATGACATTATGAGAGCAGCGGTGAACAAAGTCTACGGATCCGACAGCTGAACAATGATCCAGAAAGATCTAAGAAGAGTATCCAGCTGATGGTGCATCACTATAACATTTTTTTTTTACCATTGTGTTGTAAAATATTGGTTTGGGAAAAAGAAATGATCAATCACTGCAGATGTCAGTGAGTATGGCACCAAAGAAAGAATTCTCTGGTTAAGCATTTGTTCTTTATTACAGCAGAGAAGGTAAACCAGTTTAATAAAAGCACTTGGACCTGGATCTTCACGCAGCCTCAAGCTATATATACACGTCAGCGTGTATGCAGATCGTTTCATAGCTTCATCTATCACGTTACAAAAAAAGGTAGTGACTGCAGAGGTGAAACTAATATGTGAATGTGAGCCCTGGTGAGTTTTTAGACAATGATTATTTTAGCTTCTCTGAAAGCAGATCCCTCGTTGGACAGGTCCAAAGCTCTCCCTAGAATGTTTGTATCCTTAAAAGGCCATTACCATACAACCACAAGTACCTTTTTCCCAGCAACCGTCAAACACACAGGGCCTGCCTCCGGTCATGCCACAGGAAAAGGCACATAAGCAGGGAACAAGTTCCCTTCCTGTTTTCAAAGACGATTCCTATGGCATGCAGAACCGTTTCCTGCTCGCTAGGCTCATTTCACCATCTGAAACATCTGGCTGCTCTTCAGCATGCAGCTGCAGCACGGTGAGAGCCAACAGTGCCACTACTGAGTTGAGCAACACAGTCTTGAGCCATTCCAGTCATATCCCTGGCCACTACAAAGAAAACCCATCATGTGTCTTGATTAGCTAATGCGAGGATCTGCAAGAATCTGCTGAAAGTTTTGATCGGATAATCTTTTAACTGTAACATACTCGGCTCTTTATGTCCTGTTTATGTTCTATCATTTAGCTATTTGGATTAGCGACTCCTCGATGCTCCATTTCAAGCGGTGTCTGCAGTTCCCAATCAGAAAACAATAACTGTGGATATCTGGGGTGGCTGCAGCAAAGTGCTCTCCGGCAACACTGCTGTGGCGATTTCCTAGTGAAACAAGGATCCATTTTATATCCCATGGGAAACCTGGGCTGAGTGGTTAATGTTGTGCTAATGCTGCTTCACTCAGCCAGGTCTTGATAAGCCTCATGCTTTTAGAGAGGGGGAAAACACATTTAGTGTTTTAAACCGCTCCGACGGAGAACGCTTTGAAAAACCCACTAGTTGAAAAGGGTATACTTGTTGAGTTTTGCCATCTCTCTCTCTCAGCTTTCACTTAAAACACATACAGGCATTAGGGAAAGGCGAGCAGTCGCACTAATCTGCACTCGTGCTCTGAAACAATCCTCCGCTGGTACAGTCTGTAAAGGGACTGCTGCAGCTAGAAAGTAAGAAGAGAAAATAAATGAGTGGGAAGCTTTGTTTGACTCCCACTCCTATCAGTTCTGACATTCCAAATAAGGTCTGCGTAGCCCGGCACTGGTAGAGACGGACACAGAAAACACTGCAGAGCTCACGGACTCCAACCAAGGAAAAAGTGTGTGTGTGTGGTGGGATCATGGTGCAGAAAATATGTGACCTCTATATAAATTTATCATCAGCCTGACATTTCCCAGAAGGGGAAAAACAAAACATCACATGGTACTGATGTATCCTAGATATTAATTAGATAAAATCCATAAAGAATAGTTTAATTCCAAACTCTTTCATCTGAATCAGGACTGCAGAAGCCCCCCCTCCTTCTCCTCCTTCTCCACCCAAAAAACTATTGTTTTATTTCACAGTGCTGTAATATTGTTGGAGAGGTTTACTATCGCAAAAAAAAAAGAAAAAGTGGGGAAAAAACCCATGGGAATCATCTGGAAAAGCAATAAATTAATAACTGCACCAGACAACGTTGCATACTGCTGGCTCCAAAAATTGATAAGAGAGCAAAATACCAAGAAATAATAAAACATACTGTCAAGTTCAGTTTTACCAACCCTGGAAAATCTGTGATCATTAGATTGCAGGAAAAAAAGAATGTTAAATGGACTCAGAGAGAGAGAGAGAGAGAGGGAGAGAGTGTTTTGATATTTCTTCAACATGGTGGCCCTAGGAGCTCAACACACTGCACCTTAAGAAAAAAAAATGAAAAGACACAAAGAAGAAAATGTCTTCACCGATTTGTCAACACAGGCATTATCCAATGTGAGAAAACAAATGCAGAAAAAGGATGGACCAACATTGGAAATATTTCCAGGGGACAAAAAAAAAAAAAGTATGAAGCACAGATATAGGGCACACTGGTCGTTGCCATGGTGACTCATGAAACTAAAATGAGCTGAAAGGTTTTTTTTTTTTTGTTTTGTTTGTTTAAACGTTCAGATCTTATTGCAGATATCCACTCTATCCACTCTCTAACCCTGCAGCGTTTCAGGTTGCAGTAGGCAGCTGTTTTCAAGAAACAAGCTTTGATGGAACTTCTTGCGCTATCTTCCCAGCACAGAACATCTGGCAGCGTTAAAAGCTAACCGGTGAAGAGAGGGGTGTCTGTGTGTGTGTGTGTGTGTGTGTGTGTGTGGGGGGGGGGACTATTTATCAGTTAAACAGCTTAAATTTGGTCAGAAATAAGACTTTAACTTAAGTGGATGAATGTTTCAAAGAAAGGCGGTACAGCTTTTTGTCGGCGTTTGAGCATTTCATTTGAGGGTAATAGTTTGAAATCTAGGCCAACACTGACAGTTTTTCATCACATGTAGAATAAAAGTTTTCTGCGGGTTGTCTAAATTGCCTTCCCACTGTGCCCTGCAGGTACTGAGCTCACCAATGTCTCGAGAGGTGGCTCTCACAGTGGCAGGGATAGTTCAAGGTTGAGGCAAAGCCTATAACTCTGAGCAAGTTTCTGCACGCAAGCTGCTCATGTGTGCGTGCGTGTGTGTGCGTGTGTGTGTCTAGTGGGCCTTGTAAACCAACGCTTTAGGTCTTTTTACATGTCGCAGCTGGTGAGAGGCAGAGACAGTGTGCTCTCAGGTAATCTGTGCGAGTGGAAATTAAAACAACTTTCCCATGAAGTGATTGCTTATGTTTCCGTCACAAAGTGAGGGGAAACACAAAGCAACTGCCTCGGTTTATCTTGACTGAGAAAGTTGTGAAACAAATCCTGTAATCACCCCATCTTATCTGATCCCAAAATAACTCTCAGAAACAGCAGGCAGGTTTTCTAAACTTGGAAATAGTGAAGCTGTAAATTTAAAAGCTTCCATAATGAAACTACTACTATATAGAGTAGTCTTATATTACAATATGTAGATTAGGGCTGGGAAAAAATATAGATATGGCAATATATTGCAATATGTTTTCTTTCGATGCAATATCAATTTTAAAAGAAAGAGAAAAACTTTGTACCGACTTCCACGCCTTCACCACCACTTTTTCTGTACAAGTACATTTGGATTAATATTGTTTTTTGTGACTCAATTTGTCCAATTAATTATCACTGTCATCATGTGTATTTTAAGCTGCACTTAAAATTTCACAGTGAACTATATCGAAATATCATAATATCGCATTAATGTATCGTATCGTGACTCAAGTATCGTGATACGTATCGTATCGTTAAGTCCTCGCCGATACCCGCCCCTAATGCAGATACACAGATCAAACATAAAATACAGTATATTAAACACATTCAGTTCCGTTTCCTCTATAACACAGCTCCACTAAGAGTGTAATTAGTAGTCTCTTAATGAATGTTTCTATTAATTCATGCCTACTATTATTATACATGTTATATGAATGGGCTTAATATTCAGTATGAAATATGCCCAATTGTGGGAGCTCTGTGGCCACCTAACCCTGCTCCCTCTTCGGGAACAGACTGTAGAACAACAATAACCTAACCGGACAGAGGTTGTCAAATGGCAGGAAAAAAGAAAAAGTAGCAGTTCAGTGTGTTCCCCAGCTAGCATAAGGTTGTTACCGGAGGCGGGAGCATTTGAACATTTTGTACAGTTGGTCTTCTTCATAAAAAGAACGTGCAACGATGCTGTGGTTTTTAACCACTGTATGTCAGTAAAAATCTTATTCAAACAAAAGGCAGCATCTACCTTTAGCGCCATTGTGATGAGACTCAGGATATCGCATCATGCTGCATGCTGTTGTCACATTAAATTACACCCTGGTAGGTCAAGGCTGTGTACATGGAAGTATTTGCATTTCCATCCCAGGATGTGATATTTTGTCTGGGTGGAAGAGATTATCCTGCTTACTTGTGTGGATTTCACAGCTCAACTGGCAAGGCGTCCCTTCACTGACTAGACAGCTGTTTTTTCCCCCTCGGTTTGACTACTTCAGGCAAAACAGATGAGCCTGGTGATTCAAACTCAGCCAAGGCTGCATAATAGAGGGGAAAATTCCCTCTTACCAAGGGAATTAATTCTGTGGGAATGACAATGGGGACAAACGCTGATAAACATAAGTGTCAGTACTTTAATCTTTGAAAAGTAGCTCTGGTATAATGTGTCAGTCTGCTTAAAAGAGAATTAGGATATAACATTTTAATTGCGTATGGTCTGTTTTTCAAATGGTCAACCAAACCACTGTCTTATAGTTTTTCAATGAAATTAAAAAGATTGTTTATATTAAAAAAAAGCAGGTTCTTTAACTATAAAAGCAGCTATTGGTGTAAAACAAGCCTTTCGCACTGGAGTTTGTGTCAAACAAGTTGCATATATTTGAAAAACTACAACTGCAAACATTCCCAGAGCCAAAGCTCCATATACAGGATGGGTACAGAAACGCCCATCGCCTCTAGTGGCTGCAAATGGAAGAAACATCAACGTGTTTAAATCGTCTGGGTTTAAACTTCTTCAGGGAAGGGTAATTAATGTATGTAAGTTATGTACATTATGGTATTTTTTGCATCGAACAGAGAGGAAGATGACTGTATCACACTGCTGCTGAATCTATTTTTCCTTCCATATAAGCTTCCCTTGCACAGCATGTGACCGTTTACATGGGCCAGGTTATGATCTAACCCTACACAACATATATATATATATACAGAAAAAATATGTAACGTGCAGTGACGATGTGACCTGTGATAAACACTGAAATGCGTCACTGTTTTCCTCACTCTTCGAATGTCGTCACCACTGCACTGGCAGCGAAGATATCTGACGGCAAGCGGGGGCTAGCATCCAATAGGAAAACTGTTCGCCTGCTGAGTGTGAATGATTCACGTGTGTAAAAATTGTTCGATTTTTTTGTTTTTTTGGATTTATAGGATTTCAATGCTATGTATGAGCACTATTGTGAAATCTCATAACTAGCTCTTAAGACATATAGTGTAAATGTCTGCAGTCATTTTAGCCACAGCCACACAAAAAAAAGCCACAAAACTGTGTGTCACAGAAAGGGTGAGGTAGATGCAGTATAATCACCACCGACACAAAGAAGAACAATGGAATATTGTAAAACTGGGGAAATCTTGAAATTATTTTTATTTTTTTAGTAATGTTAAGTATTGAAATATTTTTACGGTTGCAGCCCTCAAGCCAAATCCTAGCAAAGACACGTTTCTACATTCATATTTTTCTGTTAACTATTAAATTTAAATATAGTTTGATCAATTTACTTTACCTTTAATGCCATAAAATGTGCACATAACTGTAAATCTCGGTGGCAATTATTGTTACAGGACATGTTCCAGAGTAAATGGTGACAAATAAATGTCTGCTTTTCAAGGAGACACTCCTTAGCACAGATACCTGAGCAATCCGTCAAATGTAATGAGTCAGTGTGTGACATTCAAGAAACAGCGGTGCGTTTACAACCAATGAATTTGTTACGTTTGACCGTGCCTGTGAAAAGCTGAACCACAGAAGACCACGCTGTTAGATTATGGCATAAAAAGGCTGGCTTTGTTGCCGGATGTGGGAAAAACATCCAATAGACTCTAAAAAAAGCACAGGAAGGAAACTGGGGGTGGGGTGGCAGTGAGTAGCAATGGGGGTGTGGTGGTGGAGAGTGGGAGTGAGAAAGGAATGTTCTCTTCACTCTCTCTTTCTCCTTCTTGTTATCATGCATATGCACAAATAATAACCCCACGTTCTCCCTGAGTGCCGTGAAAAGAATGCAGCATCACGGTTTTTCTTTGTCGGAGGGAGAGAAGGCGAATGAGCCCCTTACTTGCTTGCTTAATGATCGTTTGGCATCCGAAACTTAAAAGAACAAGTCAGCCCAAATAACTCTAGAGGGGGGCCCCATTACGGGAACCATCCGGTCTGTTGATAGGCATGCTTTTTCACTTAATTCTCTGTAACCTTTCCCATTACCACAACTGATTATTAGAGAGAATAATTAATCGATTAATCACCAACCCTAACCCTAACCCAGTCTGTACCACTCCACTCCTTGTGCCAAATACAACCAGATATATGACGCAAGTTTGTTATGAGCTGGCCTTGACCTAACTTTGATACATTGCAAATACTTAACACAGGGGTCTTCAATGTTTTTCAGGCTAAGGACCCCCCACCTACTTATGTGTTATATATGTTAAACTCAGCCTATTGCTATTTATTAATATAAATTATTATTATTATAATTTTGCATTCACTATTAAGCTATTCAAATAATACACAAGTTCAAATATTCATACTTTTATGGCCGTGCAACTGCCATAAACATAAACAACCTATACATACCATGCACTGTTAGCTTCTCTTCTGCTAATATCATAGCGTTTCGCCTGGGGACTGAACAGGCTCTCGGCCAAGTGCGGGGAACCTGCCAGAGTTAGCGTGTAATATGCGGCCTCGTGATTGGCTCAGCAGCAATAGGGGCGGGGCGGGGCCTACTGTGTACAGGAGGATTAGATTGACAGGTCTAGTGTGGCGCTCTGTGCTGTTGAGACAGCTCCTGTATCACTGACTGCGTGAATCGCTGACCAAAAGATAACCTCAATTTATCCCTTTACTAAAATATGTTGGATTCATGTTTGTGTGTATTGAAAGAAATTTTAAAAAAACATATATATTTATATACAGAAAATGTCTAATCAACCAAAGATTTTGCGACCACCCTGCAGTACCTCCACAGATCCTCCCCATGTTGAAGGCCTATTACTTAGCACATGCTTTACAAAAATATGGTGCCTTTTGGATTCACTCCACGATCCAGTTTAAAGGCCGCTCCCATCTAGTTACAGGATAAACCTCCTTAATTGCTGAGAGACTCATTCTCATGTTCCGGAGACAACATTCACCACTTGGCTTTGGCACGTGGATTAGGCATACTTATTTTAGAATGGAGAAAAATGGGATAAAACCTTAAACGCGGCAAAAGCAACAATTTAAGCGCCATTAGGAACTCATCCTGTTGTAATTATAGAATGCGTGTGACCTAATGGAGAAGGCGTTGAAAGCAAAACCCCTTAGTAAGACAGCAGGAATCCCCTTCGTGTATTTCCCTTTTTTTCTGCTTATTTTCTCTTCCCGTTTCTTTAAATTGAAAATACATTGTTTCATTGCATGCAACCCAGCGAAGGGCCGGCCTCATAGCGCTCAGCTAGTCACTGTTGTGTTTATGCAACTTAAAAAATTTGTGACATTAGACACATAGAGGGTAAACGTCCTCCCATGTGTCATCAAAGCAAAAATCTTTTACCGCCTGTAAAAACAACAATTCTTGCGTGAGACGTAGACCTTTCATGATAACAGGTTTCTCTTGTTTATACAAACACCTAAAGCAAATTGCACAATGTAAAATGTTTATTTAATTAAAGATTAGAATCAGACATTTTTTGAATGGGATTTAAGCGTAAACTGAATGTGTTTGATACACCTGTAAATTCTCACTTTGCAGTAAAAAGTAACACTAAAGAGTAATACTTTGAGTATTGAGTTGTGAAAAATTATGAATTAATAGCAGATAAGCGTTCCAACATACGCCATAATCAGCCCAAGGTGGAACATGCTTAAATAGCCACCAAGCCACGCAGCTCCTCCGTCACAATGGGCCTGTTTCCTGTTCAAACCAGACTGCAGATGATTCGTCAGTGCCGACAGAGACCAGAGATCCTCCCCTGGTTTCACCTCCCTCGTACGCTGTAGATGCAACAGCGGTGTCTGTGTGCCTCTAGGCAAGGTGGAGAGCGAGCAGGCGCCAAAGCATAGCTCAGCACCGTGACACCCCACCACAGCAGAGCACTAACACAAACATTCCAGCTGCCACTTCTCAGCTTTATTGGCAGAGTGGAGGAAAGAAACAAGACCATCTATGTTCCTCCGCTAGACTCGCATCTGATGCTCGAGACGGGACCGTCTAGCAGTCTGAAACCTTTGAGTAAGGGTCTGACGGTTAGTTTAAATCCGAACACGTCCGTGCTGCAGAATTACAAGAGTTTTGTCCGTTCCTTCCTTAGAGTTCAAGTTTAACACACAGCTTTGAAATCCAGTCACTTCTCTTATTAACTGCTAGAAAACACCCTTTATGTTCTTAACAATTCCTTACTGGACAGCAAAAAATGTGCAAACCACTAAGGTTAGTACAATAGGTCAAGCGTGTGATGGATGTTTCCAACAAACAGTTTTACTTTCCTTTGTTTTCTCCTCCAGATACGTTTGGCTAGCATGTGGCCTACTTTTAATGCTGCGGTCTTCATTTTTCTTGCCCAATCCGACTCCTTTGTAGCGATGTTGACACATTCCCAGATAAAATCAATCATCACGACCAAAAGAAATACTCAAAACTACCCGAGCTCCGCTAAACCAGAAGTATCCTTTAAAGTCCCCACTGAAACCCAAACTAATTATATTGTTTAAACCAGCTGGCAGCTCCATAACAACCATGTAATTCCCAGATAAAACCCTGCCACACTGAACTGGAATGATTTAACCAGCCAGAGACCTTAATGTAAAAAAAATAATAAAAAAAAATAAAAATCAATTTATATTTGCTGGCCTGTGAAATGATCTAAAAAAATATTACAAACTATCTGGTTTGTATATACGCTGCTTTAACTCTAATTGAGACGTCAGTGTTAGAGATGGAGCAGCTTTGTGATACAAAAGACTGTGCTGCCGATTCCTGATGTTTGTTTCTATGACAATGCCACTAATATCATTTCACTTGGTAAGTGTTGTCTGTGTCAGCTATGTTTGTGACTTTCACCTTTCATTCATTTCACATCTACAATATTCGCCCCCCCCGAGGACGAGTGCAGCAAAGAGCAGAACATTGCCAACGATGCAAATGGGGTTGAACTATGACTCGGACCCCGGAGCACAGGAGAGCGAGGGAGAGAAGAATAAGTGAATGCTTGTGCCTCTTTTCAGCTCTCTGCAACTCTGGAGCCTGGGAACTTCGGCAGCTTGGCCAGGCTCTGAGAAATATCCTGAGCTGTAATGTAAACATGCCTGAACTCTGGTCTAGCATGGCCCTCCCTCTCCTCCTCCCTCCCAGTTTAACCCAGCATTCTGTTCAAGGGGGTTTGCCAGTGACATCAGGAGCCCACTTTCTCATTTCCTGAGGAGGGTAATGACCCTGGGGAGAATGGGGCTGTTTGAAGTCGTGCTGCAAATATAGCTGTTTTGCTCCGAACCCGATTGTTCCTCTGCGAAAGAGCCAGATAGCTTGTTTCCAACAAGGTTTTATCTGATAAATACGCTGTGTAGTAAACATACAATGAGGCGTTTGAGCGAGGTGAAGACTGCCGTGCTGCGTTAACATTAGGACGTAAATAGACAACCACGCCCGGGTTCACTGGTGGCAACTGCGATAATGAGATCTGTTTACAACCGAAGCTACAACAAGTCCAGGAAAGTCTGACATATCAGGTGGCTGATTGTCAGATAAGTGTGAGAACAGTTATAGATAAGCCTCTGTTTATCCAAGCTCACAACTGTCAGTGCTAACACTAAACATTTGTACAGAATTTGAATCCCAGGACCAGATATGTGATATGTGATATCTCATCTTCAGGTCATTTGGCCCTTTGCTAAACAAGGCCCCTGGTTCAGTTTGCGTGCAGTTTGTCCCCTCAGTTCACCTTCCACGCACGGTGCATGAAATACACCTGAACATGCTTGTTCCCACAGGGTTCCAGTTTCAGCACCGGGTAGCAAAGCACTCGTGGAAAGACACTCCGAGGCATTACCCTCCTCCACCCCTCCCTCTTTTTCCTCACACACAATCCTGCCCTCTCTCCAATTAAGTCAAGCAGGAAAAACTTGACAAACCTCAAAGAGCTCTCTCAGCAGAAGAAATCACATCAAGCATGAACGAATACCTCTACACGGCCCCTCTGAAGATACAGGTGAACATAAACACGGACCTTTCTTGCAAAGTGGCTGCCCTGAGCTTCTCGCCTATTTTTATTAGTAAATCCCGGATGATGAAAAAGCTGTGCAACGTTTTTTTCTTCCTCAGTCAAATGGATATAATGGCGACAGTGAAACGCTAATATATTAGTTCTCCTAAAATTCCCCACTGACTTCAGTTGCAGTGATGAGATTTTTTTTTTTTTTTTTTAAATAATATCTCGAGGTCCGCGTAACGCTAAAAATGTGAACAAAGTGCTGGCAACAACGGGGAAGCACAAAGAACAAATCAACAACAAAGGGATACAGTGGAGACTCTCTAATCCAAACCCTTTGGGGATGGAGGTATTTCAACCCAGTGAAATGTTTGCTAGCGAGGAAACACAGTACGGCGGTAATTCATATTCAAAACACGAAACAAGTATCTACACATATTCACGAGAGAGTCTGGAGCAGAGTCTAATTTGCTGTTAGAATATCAACATGACCATTTCAAACTATTGTGATAGACCATTTTCAAATTCTAGTTTAGGAGATTTTAGATTTTTAGACAATTATAAAATCCTAAATACATGAAAGTTAACGATCAGTTTCTGGAGACCTCAGATTTTTTTTTTTTTAATTTTTTAAATCCCATAAGAATCTTCAATTACCAGCCTGGTTGCACTTTGGAACATTTGCCAACTCTCATACTCAAAACGAACTTAATATTAACATTATTGTTTAATCGGCAACTTAATCAACGATATTCTGTTGAGCCACAAAATGATGAATCCACTGAGCATTACACACATCCAACCATGGCTCTTTTCATTGTGAGAGAATAAACAATGGGGGAAACACACACATGACTTGTTATTCATTACCGCGCCGCATATAAATGAGCAGATTCGACACAAAAACAACAAAACTTGTGCCGCCAGGGAGGAGGTTTTGCAAGGTTGATGCTGATCGTGTGCATTTTCTCCACTGTTAGCATGGCGTCTGAAGGTAAAGCTGTTGCGTTGCAAGCTCTGCTTGAGGCCGGGGACCGCGGCCAAGGACAGCAAGCAGATGTCTGCGGAGGAAAGGCTTTTAAGCCAGGAACGGGCCCCGGTTCCAGTACGACTACAGGCTTAATTTCCCCTAAAGGTCAGTCTGTTACACACCTCATGCAGCGCCAGAGTGGACCTGGCCCACCTGGTCTGTCGAGAGCATGTTCTTTTAAGCATGTACCCACTTACATTGTATCATCCCTTGAAGACTGAGGATGAGATGGGTTTACTACACGATTTCGGCAGCACTCTTCAAAGACAGATACAGCCTTCCCATAGGCTGCTGAATAAAACATGAGGCGTGTGCGGCAGTGTGTGTTTGACAGTGGGAGGGTGGCTGAGTGGATGGGTGGAGGACTGGGGGGTGGGGGGGGGGGGTGGTAGGGAGAGTGCGGGGGGTTCTTAAGACACTGCTGCTAGAGTGTAGTGTGTAGCAGATGATCCATAAATGTCTTTGATTTGACACACACCTCACTGCCCTGCTGGGTGTCAGGAAACTTCTGTCTTTCTCGATTCATTCTTCTATTTTTATTTATTTTTGTTGTTCTTCTTTCTTTGCTTTTGTGGCATGGAACTTGTTAACAAAAAAATAAATGAGTCCAGAAAAGAATACAAGTGTGCTCATTTCATGGGGGAGACGGCGATGCAAATCCTGCCAGGTACAGAGATGTCCCAGATTCACAGAGCAGCGTTTCCAACACACACTGCTACAGCTGCTGCTGCTGCTGCTGCTGCTGCTGCTGCTGCTGCATGACACCCAATGTGCTGAGCCTAGCCTTTTCTAAAACTAATCATAACAGAGGTACCTTTTTTTTTTTTTTTTAATTCAGAGATTACATTAAATGTAATTGCAAATTAAATTTTGACATCAAATTCATAATATGTTTTACCTTCACGGTAATTATATTTGCAGTAATAATGTCAGCAAATATCCAGATAAAGGTCATTTTAACAAAGGAAATAATTATGATGTAAATGTTTGCACCCATCAGTAATTAAGAACGTCTTTTATAGTTGTATATACAGGTCAGGTTTTTTTTATGAAAGATTAAAAATTGTCTTAGAACAACTTCATCATAAATTTCACCTGCTTTAAGTATTTCTACCTAATAAACACAGATTGCCTTAAGCTGCTACTAAGCGACTGAAGGCTACACATTCTAACTGTTCATCATCAAATACCGTAAAAATTATACTCAGCTCATGAAAGCTTTTACTGCATGTGCTCTAATATAAACCAGAGTGTCTTATAGGCCTTTTCTAGAAGAAAAAAATCCATCGGTGCACAGGAAGTGATACATTTTTTACTGGTATTAACGAGATTGTTTGGAACTGGGTAGACAGTAACAGCTGCTATGACTGGACAGACAAGGAAAGAAAAAAAAAAACATTATGCACAGTTTGATCTCCAGGAAGCAGGGGCAAACAGCAACTGCTAAAGCACAAAATATGCCCTCAACATGCAAATAAGAAGCTCTTGGACCAGCTCTAAACATTTCATTTGAAGTAACCAGAGTTAGTCATACTAGTAGTACTGATGAGTTGTGTATTACCCTGACTCACAGTATGCCACGTTAATATTGAACAAGAAACGCTTTATAATATCGAAAACACACTTTGTGGCAGCTTCTGTAAATATAGCCACGAAGTCAAAGAGATTGAAAAATGAAGGTCCTCTGAGAAATGTCAGGCATCAGTGTACTTTATGCCACTTAAAAATCTGGTGTCTGGGTCGGCTACCAAATGAGAAACTTGTCGGAGCTTGCACCCCGCTCTCCCTCGAGGACATAGCAATCATGACCACAAAATTTATGTATAGCTTAGTTGTTTAGCGCGCACGTACACTGATGTTATCATAAAACTGTGTTTACTGGGCAATAGAGACATTCATTTCATGGACAATTTAGCCGGAAGATGATACAGTTCCTATTAACTAAGACAAATTTAAAATAGTGTCCAAACAAGTTTCCTACAGAGGCAGTAATTTCCTGGAAACCAGGAAACCACAGCACTTGCCTCGTGTGTGAGATACTAACACACCACATCCCTGTTCCTTGAAGACAAGCCACGCTTACATATGTCTACTAGGTGCTACAAATTTATGAACTGCCCTTGGATATGACTGTGAAATGCCCAGAACATAATGCTACATGACCTCAAGTCTGTCAATCTGGCTGATGTGTATGAGCAAAAGGCCGCTGTCACATTGTGTACAGTGGATGGGGTGGGGGGGTATTTATTTAAATGCACACTCTATAAATACTTAAAAGTTTCACTCTTGCAAGTCTGCTGCTTTTGTGCAAAGACGTCCTGTATTCTGGCTCAGTCGAAGTCCTGTATTGTAAGGTAAAGTACTTTCACTCACCTAGTTTTCCATTTTTTAAAGTAAGTTAAAAATATTCTAAATGTAGGTGTTTCATGTTACAAAATCTGCCTTTTAAATCACATTTTAAACACATCCAAAAATGAACTAGACATAAGTAAAATTGCCACATCTTGGAATGAGCACTAATCCCAAATAGGAGGAGGAGATTAACAGATGGCTTTACTACAGTATGTGGAGGCCTATCTTAATGTCTTTTTATCGGAGCACTACGAGATGCTCAACTCATCTCGCAGCTACACACAATGAGACGAGCTTAATCACATCGGGCTCACAGTGCAGTGGCGCTGTCAATAAACGGCACCCACAGCACTTCAACTCCTCACTAAAGGGGACTTAAAGCGATTCAGCATTCACACCGAAACGGAAAAGAAAAACTTCACCCTATCCATGACAACGCGGAGGTGATCTGTGGGTGATGAACGTGGATCCGCTCTGCGTCCACGAGGTTGGGTAATGCTGCGGGTTTCACTGTGGGTGGCCCCCACGGACCCGGGCTAATTGTTTCACATCACAGCCGAGCCAGGCTGAGATCAGACCACCGGCAGCTCTGATTCAGGCTGTTCAACTGCCAAACCGGGTATGCCAGGAAACACTTACAGTGCACACCCCGCCCCGCACATACACACACTCTCCATCCATCATATATCACCCCCGGAGAATACAAGGAATTTCTCTTTCTCCTCGCTATTCGAGTAAGCCGTCAATGTCCTGGTCAGCTGAAAGGTCTTACTTCAGTGATAATGAATTAGGAGGTCACGTACAGTAGACCGAGCAAGACGTATTAAAGTCAAACTAATATACAATCTCCAAATAGCAGACGCTCGCAGCTCCGGAGTCTTGTTTGGAAGCTTTATTTTGCACGTTATCTTGCAGCCTTTTCGCGGGGGTCGTAACCTGTCGTGAAAAGAGTAAACAACCGCAGCTGCCAAACTTGAATCATCACGTCCAAGGTCCTGCAGCGGAGCCAAACTGACAAACAAAGCAACGACGCTTTAAGAACATTTTGGCATTATGGCTCACAGAGGAAAAGAAGACACACGAGAGAGGAGCAAAATTCTTTAGATATGAACAGGCGAAAATTCCGGTTAAATGGTTTGTGACTCGAGCTTTTAAAAAGAGCTGCTGCTGCTGCTGCTGCTGTGTGGTGGACATGCAGAGTCACAAATTGGTAAAGATAACAGGGAAACACATGAGTATATGCTACAAAGCCGTAACATATGCTGTTCAAGGACCTTAGTTCCCAGATCTGTCTCTAGTACAAGACTGGGTAATAACAAACTCCTCCCAGAGCACATAGGACTGTTAATCACCAGGCATCCCTCGCCTACTGCTTTTTCAAGGCCTGTTTGACTTAAAGTAAACACGTGCAGGAAATGTATTCAGTGGCTCTAAACATTTATATGGGGGCCTTGTGGTTCAAACAGTTTCATGGCCAGCAAATCTTTCAAGAAGGTGCTTACAGCGCCATTTGTTAAAGACTTGATAATAGGGCATGACAATGCATGGCATGCTAGCATGCAGCAAGGTTGTATCACTGTTTGTTAAGCTTTTATAGTTCCTCTAGTCACTATCTGTATCATTGACAGACGAGGAAAGATGGCTGCCGGATCCCGGTCTGATGAAACTGAACGTCTGTACATTGTAATACGGGGCTAATGTTTTGTAAGCTCCACCGTGTGACCTGTTTCTGAGCTGTAAGCATTTACTGATACAGGTATGAAGGGAATGACTGAAAAACCGAAGAAACAGAAGTATGAATATCCTTAAGCTTTCAATGGAGAGTTCAATTCAAGCACTATGGAAAATCATTTTCTGAGTCGATAAGCAAGCTCTCGGCTCTTCTTTCCCATTTCTCCAATTTCATCTAAAAGAATATCCTTTGTTAATCTGGTCTCAATGAGCACCGTTGTTAAGTGCTGCTCACTCTGCACTCCCAGCCAGTCATAATCCATTGTGTTGTTTGCCCCTCACTTGGTGTACATTTCCATTGCAAATTCCAATGCGAACAGTCAATAACATGCACAGATGTGGCCATTGTAGATGCCTTGCTTTTTAATTCTCAAGAATGTAGTATGTCGAACTAGTGCAGTACAGCGGGAAACGTTTCAAACGCAAGTTTCACGCTTTATAGCCGGAGATAATTAGAAATAAATACATATTTTGAGTATCTGGTTATTGGGTTATTCTACACTACACGCGTTTTGAGTCAATCTAAGGACCAACTGCAGTATCAGTGGATCGATGCGCCATACATGCATTAAAGGGGATTTCTGCAATGGCTGCTGTTCTGCTCCATCCAATCATCATGAGTTGTGAAAAAACATTAACCTCAGGGTTGATATAAACATGTACGCCAGGACTTCATTTCCTCCTCACCATCCTGCTGCACTCATCAGTTTTATATAGAACACGCTACTCCAGAGTCAACATCAGTAAAAATGAAACAGCACACGATAATGATGTTCCCTGACCTCTTTTAGACAGTCAGTATAATCCATGGTGTTGTTGTGACTTGCCTCCTATCCTGTTCCTTGGCTATACTGCACCTAACAGCCTGAAAAGTAAATATGTGGAAAGCTGGGAAATGAACTCTTGTCTATATTAGCACTATAAATCACAGAGGAATCTACTTTCTTCCGATGAACATGAGCTAATACAAATGCCTGATATGTAAAATAGCTAAATCCATGCCCAATTCTGGATGACAATATGACAGTAAACGAAACTGGAGAACAATAACTGCTGCCCTTTTCTGGCTTCGTCGGAAAAAAAATTAATATTAGATTGTTTATTTTTCCATCCAGCATCTCGAGCATTTCTAGAAGGGGGAACATCTGCGAGCTTTCACCCTTTTGACATTATATTGAAATGCTGCTTGGGAAATAATTTATAGTCTAGATGCTGAACTCCCTTGTGCCCAATGAAAGAAAACAACAAAATAAATCTCACATCTCGCTGGCTGCTCCCTTAACAGATGCCATACAGGAAGTCAGTCCTATCAGCACTACCAGGCGCACACAGAGCACAGTTAAGTTTCCCTATCCTGCTTGCCTCTGCTCTTCGTAAGGACCGGCTGCTCAGGCAAAAACATGTCTCAATGTCCTCAACGCTGAAGAATCTAAAAATTCTACAAATGAGTCTTGAAACTACTCAGGTAAAGTGCAGCTCTTGATTTGATAGAGGCTGACTAAGAAAAGAAAAAAACTCTTATATTTTTGAGGTTTTAAGTAATGCGACACAAAGGAAACTACGTTTTCTGTGATGCAAAATGAGATAATGGTGCATGTTAAATGGGTTAAAGAAGCCACCGAAAGTCTGCATCCCCATTGTATGGATCAGCTGCACAGCAGAGAGATGTTGACATGGTTTCAGTGAATGCATCCCCTTGGCCCAATGACCCCAAAAACAATTTCCTCACAATGGATTGCGTTGCAAACTTTAGAGATCCTGTATCGTGGTGTCTACTCTTAAACCCTCCTCAATCAGCAACGCTGGGAGTTTATTGTTCTAGATATTAAACATTTCCTCACTGTTCATGCTATTTGATATGGATTTGGCGGCCCTGTACGTTTGGACACAGCTTTCAGAGTTTTTGTTTCAAACTGACAGCAGAGAAATTTCAGAGCACGCATTGCTCAAACGCCGTGTAGAACATTTCTTGCACACTCGTGTTTCACAGTCCCTTGGGTTTGATCATAACTTTCAAGTGTTCCTCATATCATCACAAGTCAACATCCACATCATCAGTGTGTCATAATCGTTACCACAAGCTCCATTGTAACAGCCACCGCCATCATCATTAGTGGCGAGCATTATCACCACCACCACCACCACCACCGCCACCAACGGTGATCCATCACCGGCACAAAACTCACCGCTATGCGTGTGGAAATCTTCTGCTCGCCCTCCGACGCCTTTTGCTCTCCGTTGGCCCGGCTGTACTCTGGGGGTTGCTGGTTCGATCCCCTGCTGCCCTTTGTCTTGCGGTTCCCGGGCCCCTGTTGGACTATGTTGAGCAGGTGAAGCGTGCTCTCGTGCTCCCGGTCAGAGCTCTCGGCCTGACCCCTCTGGTAGCGGTTCTCGCAGGTGGAGTGGTGCCTCCTGCACAGCTCTATGCGGGCGCGCAGACGCTCCACGATGGCGTTGTGCAGCTGCGGTACCGCGGAGCCTCTGGAGGTGGCCACCACCGGTCCGTTGACGGCCCCGCCGGGCATAGCTCCCAAACCGACGCCCAACATGGGTACGAATGTCCCTGCAGCAGACTGAGCGGGGGTCGCTTCTCCCATGCCCGCGGGTCCCTAACAAGTTTATAAAGACTGAGGTCCACTGAGCTTATAATGGACCACAGTACGGACATGGAAGAAAACAAGACGAATTGACTCAGCTATGATCCCATGAGGAAAAGAAAAATGAACTGCACGCACCAACTCACTGGAGAGTTCGAGACGATGCGATATGTGTTGAAATGTTGCACAATTATCTTGTCTAACTGTTAGGAAATGATATAGCCAGGAAGATTAAACCGAGATAATGCTTACATAAACTCACACTTGGTTCCACATGCGCATTAGAAAGTCCCAAAGTTATTATTCATCGGGGTCTTAGTGTGTCAGCTTATAATTAAAAGTGAAATGATTTACAAACATGAAAGGCTCGTGGATTCGCAGCTGGAATGTTCTTGCTTAACAAGTCGACCTCTGCTCAGATAAATAGGCTATATTCAATATGAATCCCTTGGATGATTCAAAACCACAGCACGCACAACTTCAGTTTCACCGATAGGTCCATCCCTGATACATATCGGCTCACTTTATCCCAATTGTACCACACTTAGGAAATAGTCTATAAATTAGAGGTGGGCGATTGGTCGCCAAAAAAAGGGAGAATCCAAAAAAAACACACAAAACTTCAAGACTCACGGCATTTTTTTTGTTTGAAAATTAGTCCGTTTTCTCCGCGTCTTTCCCTTTTCGCCCGAAGAGGAGGGCTGTGGTTCCAAATAACAAGTCAGAAACCAGGCAGGCGAAACGCAGAGAGCCGTTGAAGAAAACCGATTGAGAGCCGTCTCAAATAGTCCATTGACAATGGTTTGTCCGTGTGGTACACCGAGGCAATAGCGGAGAGCTACTACACACAGACCCTCATTGTATGAACATTCCTCATTTGACATGATGTACTCAAATGGCTGCAGTGGGGTCCAAATGCACCCTCTGGTGGATGGAAGCGTGAACTGCACCGACAAGCACTGACGGTGACGGAGGGGAATGTATTTCACAACACAAATTGTGAACAAATTGGCAGATGATAGTAGCAACGGAAGCAGCGGCTGTTAATAATAGATTGTCTTGATAGTGATAGTTTGTGGCCTTTTATTAGTCTGAGATCAGTGCTATTTCACTAAAAGAGACGCTTTAAAACGTTCCCTCATTGAGCACTAGAGGGCTGTATAGGTTTGCATGTGAATAACATAAATATCACAATTTCCATGTATTTAAATAATCCCAAAGGATTAAACTGGATTAAAGCTATTTTTTGTCTTTGGTTAACACTCAAGTTTATAAAACTAAGAAATAAAGAATAAAACCACAAATTAATTAAGTTACAACATAAGATGTGTTTTAATTTATTAGCCATGATAGCTGCAGCTGAAACACTTGTTTGCACATAATACTGTATTTAAACTCTTACTCTTACTTTTCCATATTCTGACAGGTGTCACCTCAGCAACTGCCAAAAAGACAATTATCATCCCAAACAATTCATTGACCTCTCTGGACTAAACAAGAAAACAATGTAAAGAAGCCACATACTGATCCCTGAAATTTGAAGCGTTGACTCAACAGGAAGGTGTGGGTTGGGCTTGAAACCTTTTGAAACTTACAACCTTATTCTTAAATTTATATAATCCTGGCTACTTAGTACTTTTCAAACTAAAATTGTCTGGTTCCGCCTCAGCTTTTCTCCCTCTGCAGGTAATTCACTGTGCAGACTTACATTCATTCATCACCTGCTAATTGAAGTGGAGGGCCGTAGTGACGCCATGTGATAGATGAAGACTCACAGTGGATCCCGGTGCAATAATGAAAAGGTTTTACAGCCTCAGAGTCACAGTGAAACCTGCAGAGACAGGATGCACACTTTTGTAAAGCAGAAGGAAACAGAAGCGGAGGAAAACCACACAAATGTGGAGAGAACATGAAAAAAAACAGAAAGAGTTCAAGAAGAAATTAGTCTTCTAGAACACAGAGTTCTGCCAGTGTCCTTTTTTTTCTTTTTTTTTTTAAATATAGCTAAAATGTAACTCATTTGTTAAAGCTTTGACAGGAAGCAAGACTTATTATTGTGAGTCTTCAGTCTACAGTACACTAAGACCAATCTTCAAAAAACATACACTTCACAAGCATGTATTCACATGAATGTTGGACTGACATCTCCGTGGATTATGACAACTACAAGTCTGAGAATCCATAATTGCCAGGATTGTGCCTGAAACGAGACATGTGTCACCGTTATCTGTTAGAGAAGAGATTCAGCCAACAGCATCCAAGAGAAAAGAAGAATTGTTCCAGTCCGTTTCATTTGGTTAGCTGTTTCTCTTAGTCAGCCAGTCAAGTCATGTGTCATAGGATTTTGGTTGACCAAGAAATGTTTAGTCGATTAGTCATTTTCAAGCGGTCCATCATGGGAAATTTCACAATAGGCATTTAACATTACTGGAAAATGAAAGACATATACTGAAGAACAATAGACTCTATTTAATAAATAACAGGGGATCTAGGAAAACAGATTCTAATTCACTAAAATGTGAAGTTTTGTGTATCTTCTGACCTCAGTATACACTCACGTGCCACTTTATTAGACACACCTGTTCAATTGCTCGTTAACACAAATAGCTAAATAGTAGAGGTGTAACGATTCGTTTTAACAACAATTAGATTCGATTCACAATTCGTGGTTGCCGGTATGATACAAGGACGATTTTAGTTCATTTATAACGATACGATCCGAAACGATTCAGTGACTTGAAATCGATTCAGTAACTCTTTAGCCAAAAATTAAACCAGTGTGACTGAAACAAATACTAACTCAGTGTTTCCTCTACATTCATTTAACAGTGGCAGGCCGCCAACAGATAACTATCTTGCTCAGTATCTACTCTTTGGGGTTCTTCATCTACCAGGTACAGTCACTTTTTCACTTTTTAAACTTCCTCAAGTGTCTCGATCCGCTGGACGGCACTTGGTTTATTAATATAGAACGAGTTTATTTTGGCCCAGATGTTTAACACCACATGCGCGTTTCTGATTATTATCTCCTCTTTTGAGCGCTGACGTTCTCACTACTCGCTGGTCTGTTGACAATATCACACGATGGTGGTGATCGACGCTGCACGTTAAATCATCCACGTTTCATCGAGTTGTTTTTCTTTTTGCTCAGGTCACTGTGTGTCACTGGTGGGACGAGGCGTGGAGGCGAATGTTAGCATCAACATTAATTTTGCCATTGATGTTAGCCGGAAGCTAACGTATATTTGTATAACGGTGTTTTCGGTATATAAAACTAATTTGTAAATTTTGTTTGTCCAGTTTTACAGTGTTTCTCAAGTAAATACTCTAAGCGGATCCTCTGACGTGCTTAATCCAATGCGTTATTGCCTAGTATTGGTACAATCGATTGATTACCTTTTAAATCGATATTGGATCGATGTATGACACCTGGACAGCCAACTTGCCGAGCACAGATCGATGTAGTTGGATCGTAGGAAAATAAATCGATTCATCGATGTAGTGGATGAATCATTACACCCCTACTAATTAGCGAATCACATGGGTGCAATTCAGTGCATTTAGGCATGTAGAGGTGATCAAGCTGCTGAAGTTCAAACTGAGCATCAGAATGGGGAAGAAAGGGTGTTTAAGTGACTTTGAACGTGGTATGGTGGTTGGTGCTGGACGAGCTGGTCTGAGTATTTCATGGATTTTCACGCACAACCATCTCTAGGATTTACAGAGAATGGTCCACAAAAGAGAAAATATCCACTGAGCTGCAGTTGTGTGGACAACGCCTTGTTGATGTGAGAGGTCAGAGGAGAATGGGCAGACTGGTTGGAGATGATAAGCTCACCAACACTGGACAATAGAAGATTGGACTTGATTTCAGCTGCTACATTCAGATGGCAGGGTCAGAATTTGACGTAAACAACATGAAAGCATGGATCCATCCTGCCTTGTATTGATGGTTCAGGCTGGTGTTGGTGGTGTAATGGTGTGTGGGATATTTTCTTGGCACACTTTGGGCCCCTCAGTACAAACTGAGCATGGTTTAAATGCCACAGCCTACCTGAGTATTGTTGCTGACCATGTCCATCCCTTTATGACCACAGTGTACCATCTTCTGACAGTTACTTCCAGCAGGATAATGCACCATGTCACAAAGCTCATATCATCTCAAACTGGTTTCTGGAACATGACAATGAGTTCACTGTACTCCAATGGCCTCCACAGTCACCAGATCTCAATCCAATAGATAGAGCACCCTTGGGAGATGTGAAAAGGGAGATTGGCATCATAGATGTGCATCCGACAAATCTGCAGCAACTGAGTGATGCTATCATGTCAATATGGACCAAAACCTCTGAGGAATGTTTCCAACACCTTGTTGAAAGTATGACAAGAAGAATTAAGGCAGTTCTGAAGGCAAAAGGGGGTCCAACCTTTTACTAGCAAGGTGTACCTAATAAAGTGGCAAGTGAGTGTATATAACTCTCAGAGATATTTAGCAAAGAATATTTCCATTCCATTTATGTATCTTTTTTTTCAAAGTTTAAAAATAAGTGGCTCACTGATGATATTGTGGCTGCACGTTTACACTTAAAGACAAACTTT
The DNA here is from genome assembly GCF_022458985.1 of Mugil cephalus. Classification (NCBI taxonomy): domain Eukaryota; kingdom Metazoa; phylum Chordata; class Actinopteri; order Mugiliformes; family Mugilidae; genus Mugil; species Mugil cephalus. The sequence continues at coordinate 5,236,261 of NC_061778.1, forward strand.
AACACCAGACTTTCACTTCTTGATTTATTCTATGTCCACAGTTTAAGTCTACCATAATACAGGAATAACAAAGTCTTGTATTCTTGTGTATCCCAAATTAGCTGTACCACATTACCGTCACACTGGCATCATTTCATCTCATATTGCTTCAAAAAATCGAGACAGTTTGCATACATCAATGTTAGTAGAGTGAAGGTTTCCTTGTTTGGTTGATGTTTTTTCCTTTTTTTTTTTTTTTTTTTACAATTATCAACTGTAAAACACACAATAAATTAATAAATTAACACACAAGCAATCTGCAAAGGCTTTACAGTAGTATCAATAACAGTGGTTAAAACAATGATCTCTACAAGTACAGTACGTCAACCCAGTGACAGTCTGACAGTAGATCTGAGCAGGGCGTTCACTCTCACCCAGTCAGGCTGTCATTTAACATACTACAACTCACAATCTACCACGACACGTACACAGCTCTTCTGCTTACAGCGGGTCTCTCTAGATAATAAATTACACATCCATTTCATTTCAGAGACTGACAGGGAGACAGGCTTTTCTTCAGTGTTTTCTTTCCTCTCTTGCTCTTTGTGAATCACAGTTCACCCGGGAATGTTTATTTATTTTTTTTTCCTTTTTGCCAGTGCAACTCAAACTGCCAGCCATCCCAGTTTAGGAACAGATCATAAAGATTCAATTTGGGAATTGAAAAAAAGAAAGAAAAAAAAAGAGATAAAACACACTGTAACAGACGTAGCTTAATTTAGCCTGATCCTGTTCTTATGCATTAACATTTGCTTACATGTATCAGTAAAAAATAATGATTAAAAAGAATACAAAAAGCTGTAAAAATGGTAGAAAAGCATTAAGAAGTAAATCTTAATGAGTGAATCAATAACACCATCTAGCATTGCATGGCCACGCTATTTTACTTATTAAGAGCAAATGGGGATTCACTCTTCAGTGGTTCCAGCCCACAATGAAATACTGGACTCAAGCTGAACTAGAAACTGATCACTCAGTTATCCTAAATACAATATGGTCCTTCCTTGAATAATATTGTGAATAATTCAATTTCTCCAAGGCAAAATGTGCAGTCGAAACTGAAATTAAAATATAAGGCAAATTAAACAGAAAGAATAGTTCAGGAAATTTGGTAAACATTTTTCCTTAACCATTTTTAAGTCACTATGATCACTGGCAAATCTTCATTGTGGCAGATGGCCTTTGCATGAAAAGCACAATGTTCCGTTATTGTAGTGCACTTTTTTTGTCTCAGACAAGTGCGTAAAATTGCTAACAGTCAACAAGATGCACTGCAAATGTGTCACCTTATTAATAATTTACAGACAAGAGACAATTACTCTTCAGAGACAGAGCTGTAGTGTGTGGCATATCCAAGCCCGGAGACATAAATCAGAGAATGGTTGAATCCTGGAAAACATAAATATGCAATTCTCTGTCTACTACACTTGTATTTATGGTCTCTAGAGAGAGACAGAGAAGCTGCTAAGTACACCTCCTGGTTTATTTTTTTTTTTACTTCCATGAACTTCAAATTTCTTGGTGAGTGCACATTTTCAGTGAAATGTATTACCTGAAATTAATTGACCACCGAAGTCAAACCTACATATAAAGGTGCAAGATGCTTCTTCATCTTGCCTGTTTTGTTTTTCTTCATTCTGTACATCTGGACGTTACCAACTTTGTACCTGCATTGACATATTTGGCCTGCCATCCAACCTGGCAGCTTTTAAATACGGTTCAGGCTCATACTTAATTGAAACTGAGGCAACAGTCGTGTACGGTTATCATTAGGGCTTCTGACACAGGCCTTTGCATATTTGTATGGCTATATTTTTCCCTCTCCTCTTACCAGACATGCACTGCTAAGCTGAAATGATTGCCCGCAGTAAAAATAATCTCTTCACTGCTTCTGCAAGACTCAGCACAAACGGTAGATTGAAGTGAAAAGAGAAAGTCAGCCTGCATGCCAAAATTGGAGTGCATCTTGGCATTCCTGCGACAAGGAAGCTTACCCTTACAGTTTATTAATATGGTTATCGACCGGTTAGCTCTGCCGCTTTCTTAATTGGCAACAATTGAGTAAATTACCAACAGGATGCAAACTAAATTAATTGTCGCAAAAGGGCGGGGAGGGACAGCTTTGATCAAATGTATTTGTGACGAATGCTTTGATAGTAAGGATGATATTTTCATACACATTATCATTTGTCCATACACTGTTCTAACAGTCTGCATGAAGAGCTTTGGCAGGGCACTTCACCTGTACGGCCTGATATCCTGCATGCTACATAGCAGTGCGATGCAGTAATAATTATCACAGAGAACAGGCTTTTGGCCAAATATTTCAGCCTTAAACAAGCCCAAACAGTATTCATAGTAATGATAGGAGCATGAAACTGGAGACGCTTCAACTAAGATGGGAACTTGTCATTCTTGCATGGGTCATTGTCAGGATTTGACGCCCTTGGCAGGTTCAGTAGACTGCCGCACATCAGTCCACTCCTGCATTGTGCTTTGGAGCGCCTGGGTCTTTTCCTTGTCAACTTGCACGTAGTCCACCTTCTCATCAGATGTCACGGATGATGTAGAGGGCTGTGGAACGATAAATAACGGGAGGAGTGAGACGCTGGATTGCACCGTGTGATAAAATAAGACAAATGGTGTAACACATCAATCCTCTCCTTACTTTTCTGTGTGGGCTTGGCGACCCGGGCTGGAAGTCCAGTGCTAAGTAGTCCACGTTGCCACACTTCCTAGGGGCTGGGCTGCTGGTGCCACTCACGGCTGGGGAGGTAGACGCTGGGTTCTGCTAATGGGACAGGAGGGAGGTTTCAGTCGCACGCGGTGCAGCGGTTGCAGCGGTTGCAGCATGCAAACAAGTGGATAATTAAAACGAAGCACACGGTGTACTGTTCTGAGCTCCCCTCCAGCTACAGGGACTCACCATGGCCACGTAATTCTCCTCGCTGTCTGCAGAATCTGTGCTGGTGATGCTTTGTGTAGAGATAGGTCGGCAATGCTGGGAGGACATGGAGTTCATAGAGGGCCTGAAGCAGAACAGACAGGGCCGTGAGTGACCTCAGGCAGAGGCAAAATGCAGCAACAATCTGTATAGTCAAAGTGTCTGTGTGTGTGTGTGTGTGTGTGTGTGTGTGTGCGGCCTTGGGTAGTGCATCTTAAATGGCCGATAGAAGACTCACACGGGCCGTGTCCAGGACATGGTGATTGGGCTCTTAAATGGCAGTTCATCAAAGATCCCACTGTTCTTCAAATCAAGAGGTGTTGGCTTCGCTGTGGAAAACAATAGCAGAAATCGTCAACAACAATCTCACTTGTAAAAACAACGATATAGGCTGTATAGCTGATTTGCAGGCATAAAAAATAAATAAATGAATAATAAAACTTGTGCTTTCAGATTAGTGAAAGTTCTGCCTTTCAAAAACTCACATTTCCTGTTAGGTTTGAGGTTGCGGTTGATGGGAGGTGGCGTAACGTCACTGAGACGACTGGGCCTGTGACACAAGGAGGCACTGCTCCCCTTACGGGCAGGTAATGTTGCAGAGAATCCTGGGAAATCAAAGTGATGTGGCCCAGGGCTCATAGGAATGTAGATATTCTTAGGACTGTCAGCCTGGGCGGCGCTGAGTGGTGAGGAGCCGGGATTCATGGGCACATAGTTGTCATCTGAATTGCCGCTGTCGGAGCGAGTCAGCGGGGTTTGGGTTCTCTGGTGTTAAAAGAAATAGAGGTCACGTGATTCAATCAATCTATCCGGACTCAATGTAACAGGAAAAGTGGTAACGCTCGGTCGGAGTAAATATAGTAGGAGTGCATTTTCTGTCTCTGCAGTTTATGATTTTGCTGTGACAGCGTCTGTGCGACGGGGGGTGGTGCATTTAAGGCTCACCAGGTAGGAGCTGAACCCGTCATTTACAGACTCCACCGACTGGCCAGAGTTGTTGAAATGGATGAGACGATGATGGTTGTTAGTTTCAAAGGAGGAGCCTGTGGAGAGAGGCGAGGAGACAAATCAATATTTAGCCCTGCCCATTAATGCCTAAAGAAGAAGAAAAAAAAAAGAAGCTCCTCACAAAGCCAAGCCAACAAGAGTAAGACATTGTACTATAATTCAAGACATTTCAATAAGTAAACTAGTGTTTCTAATGAAACAAACGAAGCACTAGTGACATTTCATTAAATGCTTCACTGGGTTATAATTAGTCTTTGCAGCACAGGTGTGCGAACAGCCCGTATCCTCACTAACAAGGGTCACAAGTCAGTTCTTGTCCCTGGCTATTTGAGGCCTGAGCGTAGACTTGGCAAAGCAACGAACACAGCGAACTAAGAAGCCATGCATTGTCTGCTGTGTGTTCCCTTTTTTTTTTTTTTTTTTAATTGCTTATCAGCCTGGAACGAGGCATTCTGGAGCAGGCTGTATGGCTTGAATTTCATTAGCGTCTCAACAGAACACTGTCTGCTAGACTGGGTCCTTTGTTTCTGCTCAGCTGCTAGCGTTAAATCAGTAAACTGTGAGATAGAGGAGGAAAGAAAGAGTGAGAGGAAAGAAAGTCAGGCGCAAAGAGATGGCGGCGCCACAAGATGGTCGACTGATCAAGTCTTCACCTGTTTTCATGTATTTGGAAGCAGGTAAAGAGCGTAATTTCAAAACATTTGTGAGTCAATTCAATCAAGCGTTTAAAGAAACAAACTGCATTTCAGAGCAATGTTTAAAGGAAGCAGCTAAAGCAAAGACAAAGACTGACATCAGCGTACCTCTGTGAAGCCGGATGTTCTCAACAGCGGGGAGGGTATTCCTGCGTGGGATGACTGACACTGCAGCCGTCACCTCTCCATTCTGGCTCCCTACTGACTGGGGACTCCCCCATTGCCCCTCAGACCCCTGGCTAGGTTTGGGGGGCCTTGGAGGAGGGGCACATGAGGATTCAGAGCTGGAAGGCGTCAAGGCATTGTGATTTTTATCAAATGTCCGGGGGATCTGATAGAAGGAGCCGGGCGGCGTGGGAAGGTCATAATTGTCAGGTGAGCGCTCGTTGCTGTGCATGGTGGCAAGGGTGTTGCAAGGTGTCTTGTAGGTGTACACCTCCTCGCTGTCAAGTTCAGAGTCACCCAGACCACTGTGAGCTGGTGCCTCAGAGCTGTAGCCCTGCGGAAGTACATAGCAGGCCTCCTGAGAAGAGTCATCATGCACCGGCAACTGGTGTTTTCCTGGCTTTGGGAGGCTGTAGAAGCCATGCAGCTGAGCGCCCATTCCGTTTAGACAGTGCGAAAAGCCATAGGAGAGTTTCTGCACCGCAGAGTCGCTCCCCACTAGCACATTGCTTCGCGTGGCCTGGGAGAAACTGGCACTCCTGCAAAACGGGAAAAGACGAACAAATATTCACTTGCTTCCACTTTTAGCCACTTTCCACACTGAAACACCATCTCTTCTACAGCAGCATTTAATGTAACCTCAGTGTAACTACCCCAATAGCCACTAGATGGCAGCATAGCGCTTTAGAGGCACTTTTCGAGCTTTAGGCATTATTTAACACTCCTCTACATTCAGTGTCTGAATGTCTTTTTGCAGCTATTTGAGAATGTCAATTCAGTTTTAGCATTTTGAAACGGATCTGTTTGCATGTTTTCAGCATGTTGACAAGGGCAGGTCATCCATGTTAAGAGGGAGAATGCTATGACTTTCCCAGAGTTTCTCAGCCTTGGTTAGGCACCCTAGGGACATGCCTCATTTATTCTGGCTCCTGACCTTGAGTGGCAACAAAAGCAACTCTGCAGCTTAGACATTTGTAGCCAGTTAGTTAAGCAAAGGCCTGACGTGTTGGTTAATACAATATATTCTGAATTAGTTGTGTATTCACATGCTGAGGTGATTATATGCAAATATGTTACCTTCACTAAAGCTTCCAGCTGATTGTGTTAAATGTGTACCATATATAAAAAAAATGTAAAAATTACCCTAATATCAACATAACATTTTGCTAATTTCTTTTTCATGTCAGATGTCCGATAACTGCATTGCATCCGTTCTTTCCTCACGTGTTGATTTCAATCATCAATCAATTCATTGTTCATTGTCCTGTCTTCCATCATTTTCTTGCACATAAATCTTTTCATACCACTGGTCGTCACTCTGATATGAATCGCACACCCTGCCACCGGATGCTCGGCTAATTTGGCAGACCTACGAAGCAGAAGCTAGAGAGACAAATATATGCATAAAGCTGATGAGATGGATTGTGAGGTTTCATTTCCTGGGTTGCACAGTGGGCCAGTACAACAGATTTATGTGTGAATGGTGTGGCTGAGAGGGCATTTCTACCCTGGGTGAGTCTGAACCTATAGGAATGATGAATTGCTGCCTCAACCTCATTGATCATGTACTGTGCCTGCTATCTGCTGAATGGCATCATTATTAAAGCTGCCTTTTGATGCTTAGAAACAGGCGCGGTGGCAGCAGGAGGTGAGGTGAATGTTAACAGAAAACCCGGGCGTGCGTTTAGTATAAGCGCTCGGCCCCTTTGTTCCCCTGCTCAGCATATAGCTGAAGTAAGCATGTGTGTTCATATGCATGCTAAACATACCGTATGTGCACACGTCTTGTGCATATTTTTTTTTAGCCATTTTTCAAGGAATTGATCGAGCTGATCAATTCCGCGAACAACAGTCAGCGTTGCGCCATGTTTGCAGTTTTTTCTGCACGTGCACAGCTATGTTACTCATCTCTATAAAATACCTAGACTTTATGCTTTTATTTAAATTTTATTTTAATCATTAAACTTTTGCAAAAATAAAACCTTTTATTTATACTTTCCAAGCTTCAGGATTAAGATTGGAAACTGCATTGTCTATTAGATTTTTAGACGATTTTTAGAATATTCCCTTCAGTTCCATCTTCTGTCATCGCTCCGCAGCGCTTTATCATACACAAACAGCAGCTGGAGAATTCTCCCCCTATAACAGTAGTTCTAACCCTTGGGGGCTTCTACGCCGAGGAAGCGCCGTAAACCTGTATGTTGACCTGCATTAACAGAAAACAGGAAACTGACACAGGACGCCCGGGGGTCGTGGCCTTTACCGTGCACTTTCTGTCTTCCTGCTCATGCACTGATGGAGGAGGAGGTAGTCCTGGGGTGCACTGTTGGACAGGGAACTGTGGTGTGAGTGGCGCACAGGCACATCAAAGGTGAAGAGCACTGGCTGGCTGGAATGGATGGGGGCAGAAGACTTGCGTTCTCCGGTCAGGGGAGCCATTGAGCCGGTCCCATCTGCTCCAACAGAACGAGGCATATGGTGTAACCTGCCATCTGCAGATGGGAGAAAATAAAAGTAATTGATTATTTAAAGAAGTAAAGTTTCTTTTTTATTTGTTTTGTTTTTAGAATAAGCTTATTCTACTTTTCTTCAGGGTGCGTTTGCTAAATAATCAGAAGCAGCAGAAATTATCAATACAGAAAATGAGTGTTAAATCACCAGTGTGTAATTCATCCGAGGCATTACATGACCTTCCTTGCATGGTCTCGTAGTCAGTAGCTTTCAGTCTGCAGTTTAATCAATAGAGAAGAGGAATCTGTCTCATGGGATGAGAGAAAACAGTATCCTTCTGCTTTTGGGGCTGCAGAGTGCAAGCTGCTGTACAGCATATGATCCAAGTTATCCTTTTCGACCAGGGTCAATGTGTCTTGTTTGATTTTATTGAGCCGGTCACTGTGTTGCTCAGTGGGAATGAGTGAGCAACGTGGTCTTACAGTCTTATTATTTCTGTGTGACATCCCTGATATTTCCACCGAAAGGACTACAAAGAAAAGACAAATCTGAGATGGAGATGCTGGAAATAGACTGGGCAGGAGGCCAAAATGAGGAGGTGCACAGAGAGATGTGGGAGTAGAGAGTGGGCGGCCCACTGATCCATCGACCCGTGGTGCTGTGTGCAACACTAGCTGATGGGAGCGAGAGAAAGGGGAGAAAAACTCAGTTGCAGCTGAAATGAATCTCCCTCTTTTGCCGTCCAGTTAATGTAAAATTTGCCATTATTTTTATGTAAGAACAATGAGATTCACAGCAACCTGAAAAACAACACCTATTTGAATCACAACAAGGCCATTAAATATGTTTTTCTAATGTTACCTAACAGTGAAAAGCCTGGAACATAATAATCATATGGTCTGGAAAAGTACCCATTACTAGCGGAGTGATCTCCACCATTCTCCTCCTTCATCATCAGACCTTTGCAAAGAATGCTATGGGTCAAGCTGGCCTTTAAGAAGAAGGCAGTGTTCTGACTGTGAGTCATGATTTGAGCTGAAAAACACATACAAATGTGGTGTGTGAGCGTGCGTCTGCATGCATGTGGGACAGTCGGAGGGCGGGAGTGTTCTGGAGTCCGGTGAATGAGCTGAATGAGGTCACATCCATGCCTGAGGGGGAAAAAAGGGCTCTGCTGTGGGGTCTCCAAGCCAATGGACACCAGCGAGATGTCCAGGCCCAAAGCAGCTCAGGCAGGGACTCCCCCGCCTCCCAATGAGCCTCAATTACGCCATTGTTCTGAGTGATTCCACTCTCCCTAGGCTGGTTAGACATCATCTCCTTTCTCCGCAAAAAGCTTTGTAAAAGCTTTCCTACAGTGCGGTGAGTACTAGGCCCACTAATATGGGGATATATATTGATTTGTTGTTGTTGAAAGACAGTCACCTCCCCCCCGCCGGAGTGCTGCACCGAAAAACACAAGCAAGCCTGACGACTGTAATTCTGATCAGACAACAAAACTTTAGCTTGTTCGTTTTCCTTGTGTGTGTGTGTGTGTGTGTGTGTGTGTGTGTATAAGATAATGTTTCTCTGTGTGCTCTAAACGATTTTTGATTAACTGTGCACATGACTGTCAGAATCAGAAACAAGATAAAAGATGACTGGTCCAGTCTGCTGATGGAATAGCCTCCATGGCTCATCACTGACACTAATGGGCCTGATGATGTATGTTACCACAGGGAAGTGATTCCATCAGCTCACTAGAAACCAGGACACAAAAACAGAGAAAAAGAGCAGAAAACAAAAACACAGAAACTAGAAATATTCCCGCTACGGCTGAATGCACCGGGCACCCAATCAAATATTTATTAACCAAAGTGAACTGTTATTTATCATACTACAGCTTACAACAGAAAGTAACAAAACTGGCAGGCACAAGTAAAATAAAGGCTACTTGTGTTGGAGTTTCGAGCCAAATGCTTTTATCAGAAACAGTTTTTGCTACAATCAGGCTGAAACCTCGACATCAAACGAAGCAGTTAAAAGGACAATGAGTTCTTTCCGCGAACATTCCTCCGCTCGAAACTTAACATCGGATTATCAACAGCAATGCACTGAAAGACCCCTTCTGCTTGGTGAACGACACATGGCTATTCTGGGTCAAAGAGCTCCTAAGTTCATGAGCCATTTTCCAATTATGTTCTATAATACATCACCTACTGTCTCATTGGCTCTGTGGCCGTAATCTAATAGAAACTGGCTGCTGGTCTCAGGGGGCCAAAATTAGAACCATGCTAGATCACTCATGACAAGAAACATCTTTGTAGGGTGCTCATTTCCTCCCAACCCAACCAGAATTAGAAGAGGACATCTGATAATTTAATCTGAAATTATATATAAAAATAGAAGGAAAAAAAACACACAGACCTAGTGAATTGGAAGCATTTAGAGCATTTCTCTCAGTATGTCACACTTTACGTCAGCGTTGCGACTGCGCCCTCACCCCGCCGTTCATAAAAGACAATAATTTAATGTACACTCTGTCCACCTGCCTTTAATTTGAGTGACTACAAAAATGCAATTTCCTTAATGGTTTCATACCAGATTGCACTTAAAAAATATAGCCTCAAGGCTCAAACAGCCACAATGAACGTTGCAAATTAGCATCAGATATGTCAAAGCTCTACAGGGTGGCCTGGTGGTGGGGGAGGACGTGACACGGGGGTCATGCAATAGGTTTAATGTCAGATTGCCCTTGGGGAAAAAAAAAAGGCCTTTGCCTCCGTATGCAACGTCGAAATGAGCACCAGTTTAAAGACGTGAGAACAAAACAGTTCGCAAAGCACATAGGTACTTAATTTGTTGTCCTAAACGTTTCTGCTTGGGCAGTCTATGAAACAACAGCGTGTCCCAGGAGGCCACATTGTGGGGTCCATTTGCATGTGCGGCTAGCAGAAGGGGAGGGGTTGGGAGATTTCCGTGGGACTGACGTAAATGAATTAAGAGGATGCTGCAGAGATGGGTTGGGCCAGCACCGAGGAGAGGCTGTTAGCACTGGAGGTGTGTGACGCCCGACAGAAAGATGGAAAATGGCATCCTCGCTCAGAGTTACAGGGTGGCTTCATTCTCTCCTGAAAACAGCTCACATTAGTACGAAGCAGAGCAAAACACGCAAGCAGCATTCTCCAATCGCATTACTCCCCGTGCCAGCTTCACAGCATCATGTGAGCACCGCCGCTCGACCACACTGCGACATCAGTTTGCCTCACACTGGACGGATCAATCACCTAAGAGCCTCGGGCTTGTCAGGGCCAATGAATCAGAGTCTGGCTAAATTCTAGAACAGCGACTTCATTTTCAACGCCCTGACCTCATTTCTGCAAAGGAGATGGCCGGAGAAAGTCTGCAGCTGTGCAACAGTAGGTTGGACACAGAAGAGTTGAGGCAATCTGTGGTAAAGGTTGATTTTCTTTCTCTCACTGAAAACTAGGCTGGATTTACCTGGACCAAGCTAAAGATGAATAGCGAAGAATAACGATTGATGCAAGAGAAAATGTAGACAGTCATTGGTAAACAAGCAAGTTTTATTTTGAGACGCTTTTTATTTTGCAGCGCACTTTACTTTACAACAACAGGAATCCCTAAAATCTTCATCTCTTTGCTTTCACAACTGCTTGGATGCCTTTGGTTTGTCACACTTTTGAAATTCTTGTTCTGTAACGGGAGGTTTGTGTGTTGCCACTACCAGCCAGTCACATTTTAACTTCAGGCACATTAACTGTTGAAGAGAAAGACGAATAAAGACCAAAACGTCACTATGTTTCAAGCAAGTTCCTCTTTCTGATAAGCGCAAATTTAATGTCATGTACAAATCTCTGAATGTCCTTTCAATGGATGAGCTAATCACGTAGATTATAAATAGATTATTTTCTAGTTAGAGATTACATTACATCAACATCAGGGTGCTGCTGATTCATTTCATCAAGCAACATGTGTATGGGTCTAGTAAATACTGAATTTGACTGCAAAATTAGGGTTGAATAAATGAAATTTCTGTTTGACAAAAACATCCGGGGTTTCTGTTGAAAAATCAGATTATGGAGTTAATCTTTGTATCTCATAATCTCAAGGGCGACAGTTAAACTGACAAACTGAACGGACTCTTCTATTCAAACTGAAAAACAGAGTGGAGAGGAAAACTAAACAGTGGGAGCTGTCCCGCAAAAGACAACACGCACACACACACACACGCAAAAAAACAAAAAAACAAGAGAACTGCTGACAAGTGAAAAACCTCATCTCTAGTTGAGCTTATCCTTGTCTCTGAGTTCAAACAGCCGGCACAGAGCAGAACAAAGCCCGTGATTGACGAGATGATGTTCCATTCATTTGATTGTGCTCGGGGGTGGGTCTCCCTGGGTGCAGACACACGCCACACACACACACACACACACACACACACACACACACCCAGCCATCAGTGTCTGATAACAACACCCGTCATCAGATTGTGAGAACAAGAAAAACACTGCACCGAGTGTGTGTCTGCATGAGGAAATCAGTGGCGCTACATTACTGGTCGCTAACAAACACTGACACCGAGTTTGGTCCAGAAACGTCTTGCTTCCCGTTTGCATTTACTCAAAATGAACTGCGATGTACTTCCTTCTACCCATCTGTGTTGAGCTGAAATTATTTGCATGTCACCGACTCAAATGCTACTTTCGGAGCAGGACAGAGCCCAGATCTCTTCTTTAAAGATTTTCACAATGGGCGCCCACAGCGGATTTTCCAAGTTTGTTGTTTCCAGCAAGAATTCAGGCGGTGCCAGCCACCGGCGTTGTGGGATGCGCGGCTGGGGCAGCGAAAAGAAAACTGTCCTCAGCCTGCTCTGTGGCAGCAGAAACCTGACCTTCCACTGCCATGCAGTCTCATTATTTCAACAAAAATCAATGCAGATGAAGGGCACTTTGGAAAGGGAAAAGGCAGGCGTGCATTTGCAGAGAGCATAAGAAGCCAAAGTCTTCAAGATGTGTTTACACACTGTTTACGCACGTATGCGTGCCTTTATGTTGTCAGCATGTACATGAACATATTATTACATCACTTGTTTTGGTTCATTTAGTATGTTCAGTAAAATGATTGGTATAAAAATGTATTTTCAATAACTAGTTTAAGGCTCTAAGGTACGTTTAAGGTAAACAGGTGCCGGACCAAAAATCTAATCAAGGAAACAGAAGGAAACAGAAAGTCAGCAAACTAGAGCTGCCTCTTTGAGTGCATTTATTTAACACATCCGAAAACAGCAGTGACGTTTCATTTGAGAAAATAAGAGTCCAAAGACACATTTCACGGTAGCATTGGAGAGCTTAGAAGGACAAACCGCACTGTAAACATTAGCACACAAGTCAGGGGGGAAGATGTGTGCGCATGAGACAGAAACTTAAAACAAAATGAGACACGGTGAAAGACGGAATAAAAGAAAGCGTTGCGTAACAATAAATTGTGCTCCGTCCCCTGTGGCTATCTTTCTCATACTCAGGAGACGCGGCTTAAGGGCCAACTCTCCCTAAGAAGGTGCTAATAGAACTTAAGCTGCCATAAACCCCAACCAAATCTTCAGTTCTCCACGCTTTTGTACAGCACAGCCCACTTAATTCCATTCACAACCGGTTTAGACTAAACACAGCCACTGCCTCTGTATGAGGACAGCAAACGTGACGTTGTGCTGTAAACACAACACAACGCGCTTGAGCCTCATCCTTTCCCCGTCTGTATGAAAGCAAACATGCCGTCGGCACAACTGCAAATTTGTGCTTCTTCTGTTCTCTCCGTCAGCTTATACAATTTCCATAAGAGGAACTAGCTGCTCAGGTTTTTTTTTGTTCACCATGGTTTGTTTTGTTTCAGAGAGGGAATTCCCAGTCTGTTAGATGACACACTGACTCACATCTGCAGCTGTCCTGAAAAAAAAATATCCCTCCTTCTAAAAGAGGTTCGTCTGGTATCGCAAACTCAGAATACATCCACGCGTAAGAGGAACCTAATCAAACTATAATGACACAAAAACAGGATTCTCCACCCAGTGATAAAACATAAGTTAAGAATCTGTTAATGTGTCGCTGGTATGAGGCCGCGGCTCTGCTCCACAAGCACCGGGCGCTCATCGATGATCGAGATCAGAGATGCTGCAGGAGGAATACTGATGCGAACAGGAAGTCGCCAGGGTGTGACTACACTTCTCCACTGACCTCCATTTGTTTTACCACCACAAATATACACAGACGTCCAGCTCAGCATCAATACAGCCCACCACTGTAAACAAGTGGTCTCTACCAGTTAGAGTGGGGGCGAAAGCCTTTTCGTGTTTCAACGCTCTGTGACTGTACTGTTTGCAATGTACACTTTATTAGGTACACCTTGCTAGTTAAAGGTTGGATCCCCTTTTTCCCATCAGAGCTGCCTTAATACTTTGTGTCATACTTTCAACAAGGTGTTGGAAACATTCCTCAGAAGATTTTGGTCCATATTGACATGATAGCATCGTGCAGTTGCTGCAGATTTGTCGACTGCACATCTATGATGGGAATCTCCCGTTCCACCACATCCCAGAGGTGCTTTATTGGATTGAGATCTGGTGACTGTGGAGGCCATTGGAGTATAGTGAACTCATTGTCATGTTTCAGAAACCAGTTTGAGATGATAATAAAAAGGACATAATAATAAGAAGATGGGTACGCTGTGGCCATAAAGGGATGGACATGGTCAGCAACAACACTCAGGTAGGCTGTGGTATTTAAACCATGCAGATACCACGTTCAAAGTCACTTAAATGCCCTTTCTTCCCCATTCTGATGCTCGGTTTGATGCCTAAATGCAATGAATTGCAGCCATGTGATTCTCTGATCAGCTATTTGTATTAACAAGCAATTGAACAGGTGTACCTAATAAAGTGGCAAGTGAGTGTATAATCTTCAATCTCTACATAATTTGTTGTATTACTTGCTCTTAAGGCAATAAAAAAGTATTCTATATTATAATACAAGCAGTAGGTTCAACCAAGTAGTATGATTCAGTTAGTGATGTCGTAAAAACATTCAACATGGCACAACGCTCTAAAATAGCCCAGTGTCAATGGAAACCCTATGAGAGGTGGTGATGAGCATTTATTTCCAACAACAACCTGATACCACACAAGGGAGTAGGCAGGAGTTATGAAGGCAAAGAGAACGATGGATCTGCATAAAAGTCAACAACTTATTCCTTGGAAAACCTGAAAAACCTCTTGGGCAAAGCAGGTTTTACAAGGAAGGTGCACGTAATGTGGACTGATCGTAAGACGTGTGCGGTGTTATTGTATCCATCTATTAACAGTAGAAAATGGAACAGAAACCAGAAAGAAGAAGAAGAAGAAGCGCAGCTTTCTGAGCACATATAAACAATGACTCAGCTTGCGGGTATGTGTCATTTAGAAAAGTAGCGTGTCACTTTTTAATCGTTTCGTCGAGATCTGTGGCTGCCTCTTCAAACCGGAATACTTTTTCCGTATGACATAAAAGCAGACTGAGTGACGTAAGACGGACATTTATTTAAGAGTTGCATAAAGTTTTCCCCATTCCTGTCTGGAGGATTTAAACACTTGAAAAAAAGTATTAGTTTTAGTGTGTGATGCTAATCATAATCTGTCAGGGTTTATTTGAAAGTTACAGCCCTCTGGCACATATAATGCTGAGAATCAGGATTTTGCTTGGAAGTAGCTCCAAGTGGTTTTTCAGAGAGTACACCGGAACAAACAAGGGTGCTAACAAATTCTTTCTAAACTTATACTCATGATTCGCTAATCTGCTGAAAAAGACTTCTGAAATGCATTTGGACGGAGGCAGAGCATAAAGATAAAACATTCCCAGAAAAAAAAAAGAACTAAATAGAGTTACGTGACCAAAAAAAAAAAAAAAAAAAGAATGATGTGATGTTTACACTGAAGGGACTGTAATCACTAATGCAGCTGTCATGACATAAGCCCTTTACTTCCCCCAATCCACTCTCCCAGCTACACCCAGCTACTCATGGCTACAGTTGATACAGTTCTTATAGCAGGACCTCGCTAATTACCGAACATGGACCGGGGGGAGCGCCTCATGATGTGAGGATTATTACAGTCTCCACAGCTGTTTTTTCATTCCACACCTGGACATATTGCATGTTACAGATGATCAGCCATGTGCACAAAGATTAACGTCCACCAGCTGCCAGATGGCGGGAAAACAACAGCGCGAATGCAATCTGGATGAGAAGGAATACAAAAGGAGTTTTTCATAAAATATGGTGAAACGTGCACTCTGAAGAACCTGTTTGATTAATACACAATATCAGTAGCTACAGAATACAGCCGTGTTTAGCGCTGGTGTGGGTCTGTGATCGGACACACCTAAATAAAGGAACAATGTGATCAACAAAACTGCATTAAGGTTAAAAGTGTTTGCTTGTGTTTATTTTGAGTCATCATTTGTACAAGCTTTAGTTTAGTTATTTTACAATGCTCAGAGATCACGTCATCCCAGCGTAAACAAGGTAATTAAGGCAAATCTATGGCTCGAAGGTAAAGAGGATGACTCTTCTCTGTTCCACATCTTAGCAGCTTTGCATAAGAACATAACCGCATAAAAATGTTATCATTAGTATGTCTAGTCTGACAGGTGCTTTTATGCACCATGTTTTATGGTGCCACTAGTGCATTCATTTTTTTTATCAACGGTGGTTCCACAGGGGGGAAACAAGCCCTTCTCCAGCTAAAACAGGCTAAGACACAACAAAAAAACACAAAACTAAACCTATATATATCACCGAACTGACTAACTTCGGTCGAGAATTCCCATCGCCCTGAAAAACACGAAGCGGACATCAGACGGAGAGAAAAATCAATAACGGTCTCAGACACTGTGTCCATTTATTTGACGGGGATGTTCCTATTCCACTCTCTCAAATAACAAAGATGGAAAAAGAAAAAACACCAACGATATGATGTGGCCTAGACTATGCTGCTGACTTTTTGGGAAAAAGATGCCAGCTCTTTCCAACAGCATCAAAAAGGACAGTGGGAGATCAGTGAAGGGCAGGTGTTATTATATTTTGTTATGGAAAATAGAACGTATCATATATCTAAATCTTATTTCCCAATGAATTGGTTTTCTGACGGCACATTTTAGATTTCTTTCACACAAGCTAAGGCAGATTACACTACACACTGTCAAAACTAAAAACAAGAAAATAGTAACTGTCCGAAATGTGGCAACACTGATGGAACTTTGTTACATATAGTCTGGGAATAAAAGAAGTTTGGTTTGGTTTAACAAAGCAGGCTACGTTATTAAAATAACTATTCCACTAACATGAGAGTCGTGTTTATTAGGAGATTTACACAACTTTTATAACATTTCAGCTAAGGACAAAAGGGTCTTCCTCTCGCTAATAATGAGGAGGATTATGTTAGAAAACTATTTAAGGTCATTATGATGTACATATTGTACTTTTTTCTTCTTTATATTCCTTTAGATGTTGCATACGAAACATGTCTTCTGAGATTTACTAAGATGTGGCGCTTTATTTTGTTGAATATATTATTGTGTGTATTTATAAGTGTGTATGTGAAGTATATATATAAAAATAAATAGAAAGAAATAGAATAGAAAGAAATAAAATGAGAGTGGAAGACCAGCGAGGCTGGGCGAGGGTTTCCTACCATGGCTTTCGTCCGACTGGTTGAAACCACACAGCTGGCAGATGGACCGGACCCACTTGTTCATCTCTTCCTCCGTCTCGGCCACCAGATAAAAAGTGCGGTCGGACGTCTTGATGTCGAACACAAAACTGTCCTGGAACTCCTTCCTCTTAAAAGTCAGGCCGGCATCCACCTGCACACAGCACTGCAGGTCGATGACCCGGATGGGCTTCTTGGAGTGGTCGTTCTTGTAGTACTCCAGGACATCAGGGTCTCCACTCATGCGGCCGCTGCGAAGTATAAACCAGCGTTTCTTCCATGCCTGGAGAAAAAAAAAGCAGATGGGGAGTTTTAAAATAGTCTGTTTATGTAAATCTGCATTTTGGAGGATAATTACAAAAGTTCAGCTGGATGTTTTTACTCGGCGTGATGCGAAATGTTGCTGTGGTAACGCACTCAGCAGCTGGATTTGTGGTGTTAACTGTTGATCAAACAGACCTTAGGAAAAAATAAAAAAAGTGCGCTTAGTTGTAGCGTGCATGTGGTTGCGTCTGGGTTAGAGGCTGCGGGGTTAAGGGGTGCAGCAGGTGTTAACTCCCTCATAACGTATTTCCTGTGCTGACATCCCTCCCCGTGCATGAGAGGAGAAGAGCTCCTGCATGACAAAGTCACTAAAAGACTGCAGGCTCCTCCCCCCTCCCCCTCATCCAGCCCCCGAAAAAAAACTTCAAGAAGCGGTGAATGACACGGTTTTGGCCCAATCAGAACGGAGCGACATCTGGCCATGAACATGTTACTGGTGTCCTATCTCAGAGTGTAAATAAACATCCTTTGTCATGACCACATGAAAGGCAGCAGAAGCGAGCAGTTATGATGTAAGAGCACGAAAAGTGGAACATGTCGGTGTCGAACCAGCAGCAGAGTTTGTATCTGTCTACTAGAAAAGCACAAAGACAACAGCTCCATATGGTTTTCCAGAGGTTGTCTAAAGGGACTGTGTGTTCTCTGTGTGCAGAGACAAAAGAGGAAGATAGACCAGGAAGGGAAAGGAGGAGTAAAGGAGGGTTGAGGAGGGGAGGGGGGGGGGGGGGGGGGGGGGGGGCGGGGGGGTGGATGGGGGGCGGGGGGGGCTTTTGGACATCTGCCAGTGATGCACTTCCGCCAGGCAATGTCTCACATGCAGGCTGCTGACACACAGGATCCTGCAGGCCCCCCTCTCTCTCCATCAACATAGACACTGCCGCAAGGCTAACCCCCCCCTCCGTCCCCCGCCCCCGCCCCCACCAACACACACAAACACACAGAGAAGAAGAGAAATGGATCGTTGCTGCATCTCTCTTGTGCTTTCAGAAACACTGCACATTCCTAATCTCCTCAGGAAATATGAATGCTAAATTTTCCATTCGGAGGGGCCATTAACTCGGAGGTGCAGAGGTAAAATTGATGAAGGCTGAAATAGCCGCCTCGGTTTCAGTGTCCTGGTACTGTGCGTATTGGCTATCTGTCACACTGTGGTGGCTTACTGGGACACTGTGAACCACTGCGGCACAGGACAGGACAGGGCTGCTGCTGCTGCTCTTACTCCTTTGCTTTTATCTATGAAAAACAATTCTCAGAATTGAAAGTACGAATGTGGGACATCTGAATTGAACAACTGGAGAGCGAATTGAGCTCTCTAAACCAAACAACCTCCGAAAAAAGAAATATATATCGACAAATATATGGATAGCAGAGTGTCGGTTTCATTAAAAGGCTTAAAATTTGCCTGATCTGCTAAAGAGTATAAGTTAAAAAAAGGTCTGGACAAAGGAAATTCCTGCGACTGGTGCTGTTAAGAGTTCACCGTTGCCTGGATAAACAATGAGTCATGTACTCGTTGAGGAGATGGCTAGCTCATGTCTGCATATGTGTGAAAACTCCAAAAAACTTCCCAAAAACTAATAGACAGTTTCTTGACATAGTTATTACGGCCTGTACTAAATCTGAAGCCACGCCTCTGAAATCATCACCCGTCTCTTTCAAGGTGTGAAATTCTGTGTTCTGGTAAACGAAAAAGCATCTTTATTAAAAATGCATTGTTGCTAATGCCGTTTAAGTGCTGAGCAATGTTTTCTTTTCTTCTCGTCATGCTGCCTTTATATTATTACAACATTGTTTTTTTTAAGTAAGAAGCCACAAGTACTTAATTGCATGAATGTCACATAACCAGTCACGCATTATTACAAAACGAGATAGCTCGTGCCTTATTACAAATATTGTTCAGCTTGCGCACACGTTCTTTCTTTCTTTCTTTCTTTTTCTTTTTTTTTTCTCAGGAAGTGCAGAGCTTGATCTTATCTTTAGTGTATAGCTGAACCACTAAGACGTACTGAGGTGCAACATTTTTCATTTTATTTTCTGTCAGACCGATACTCTGATAAACGCTTGAGGCATTACGACCTAAACGGTGTTGATATGAAAGCCGAGAGCCAGGTTGCATCATACCGCTAACCCCAATCTTGGCGAGAAGAGGGGAAAAAAAACAAAACAAGATGCGATCAATGTAATAGGTTTAATCAGCGCTATGTGATAAGTGGTGGAAGTTGCGTGCTGCGTATTAACCAGGTTCTCATGATGACAGTAGCAGGCTGCTATAATGGCTAATGAACACATATTGTAATGGTGCGGGGTGTGGAAAAACAGATTCCAAATAAGTCAACGGTGACAGTCCTCAAGTTTCCTTCAGAATGTTTCCACTGTACCATGAACTTCCTTATTTCATAAGATTACAGTTCAGTCATGACACTCCTCCTCCTCCTCCACAACAACAAACGCAGGCACGGCATTCTTATTGAAAACGTTCCACGTCCAGAGAGCTCTTTGGTTCGCTGCCATTACGGCATTCAGACAGAAATCGCTGTAACTCCTGCACGCCCCATTTAAATATTTTTGCCTTTTCTGGAAAGAGAGAGCATCACTTAATTGAGACCTGGAGTACTGCCCAGTTTGGAAAGGTCAGCGCGACCCAGCTAGGTTATTCCTGGCATCCTTCAGCGGCGACCAGTGTATTAACCCGGGACGGCTCTCAACCACGGAGGAGAGACAATTCATTTAGGAGGCCCGATCATACTAAGAATACGACCTCAGGAAAAGAAGCTGCTGTCTAATTCGAGAACGAAATAATTCACGGCTCGGTCTGAATAAGAGGATTGAATAATGTTTCCCTCCGTCGCACTTTCTGTTATGCTCCTCATAAGGGGCAATCAGTTTTAAGATCAGCTCTTTCAACAACTTAACTTGCAATGGAGCTTTTCCTCTCGCTCTCTTTTTCTTTTCTTTCCCATACGCACTTTTAAATTTGAGCAAACTTCCATGGCAGAGTAAATCATGGGGGAGGAGGACACAACAAAATGAGCTTTTCCCACCCACCGCTGTCCTACAGAGCATGCCTAAGCCTATCAATCACTATCCGAGCGCTGGGAAGAGAGGGCTGAAGCTGTAAAACTAGGCTGAACTCTCCCATCCCTCCGACTTTCCCCTCCCCCGCCCCCCCTCCACTCACGGCTGTAGAAGCAGTAGAAGCTGCATCGTTCAGAAATAAAAAGGGCGAACTAGAGAAACGCTGCCCTTGTTGAAAACCGGACCGGGCCGGTATCGAGCGGAGGAGCTCTGAGCCATCAAGCCGCTAATTTCACCATTAACTTACACATTTCAAAGAGTTACATTATTGTCTGAGCAATATGCTGCAAACCACATGGGACATGCCGTAACTCCCATGACCGAGCACTTGCTCATCATGTTTTGCTGCTCTTTACTCTTTAAGTCGAATCAAGGTCACAGCACATGGACATGAAGCTAAGGACAGAAATCCTGTGTCTTAAGATTTAAGTTTAGAAACCCCTCCTGTTTAAATCTAGACAGTAACTGAGGGGCAGCCCTCCACATCTACGAACATGCAGTGTTTAGTCCCTCAGTCTTATTCAATCAACTTATAAAGGCTTGATCTTACCTTGTTTCAACATAGCCTCATTTGTCCTGTGCCGATGGCAGCCAGCTCCAGATACAGAGAGACGACAGCGCACAGTACAAAGGATGACATGCATGCATCTATTTTAGATGACTGGGAAGGAAAACATCTAATAACAAAACCCTACAAAACAATCTTCTGAACGAGTGCGCTGCTAAAAATAGGATCAAAACTAACCCATGTAGCCAGTTCCTTTTGTTTCTTTGGATGTTGATAAGTAGACATGTTTTTTTTCTATTTCTGGCAGAATGCAAAACAATGATTCTGTGGGAAAACAAACCATCACACAAACGCTCCCCGTTCGCCGAAATAAAAGGGATGCAATTGTTCTCCGAGGCTTTCTACCACATTTTGGAAGATAAATACAGTGACAGCCAATAAGCCGGCGCAATCATTCACTGTATTTACACATCCAGCGCAGAACACGGCAAAAACAAGCCCAGTCTGGTACATTTGAACCCAATTCATCACTCTGCCATCCCAATAACACACACACACACTAATGAACTTAGAGATGGACGTGGCTTAAACAATTATCTAAGGCGTGCCTTTTACTGCAATAGAGCAACATGTAGTGTGTGTTTAGTAGTAGGCTGTGTCAACAGGCTGGATGATAAGTATCAGTCAACATGTTTTTAAATGTGCACGTGCAAACATCCAAGCCAAACACATATGTTATTCAAGCTAAAGGTTAGAATAGCCCTGTTTACCCCTGCTCCTATTAAAAGCAGCGGACGAGGAGACGGCAGGTTGTTGTGTTTGACTCTGCCTCCTCTGGTTTACCTGCTGCTGCAGTACACACACTACACAGCTGCACAAACACTGGCACTGTAGAGCAGCGGCAGCAGAGCCCCGTATCCACTTTGCTTGTGTACATTTTCTTATCTGTCGCAGGTTTTCTTAATGGTCGTGCTGCGGCAGAGCGGCGTACATCTTTGTGTCCGGCTACGGCCGAGGCTGGACACGTCAGCCGACACGCCCTCTGTTTGATTTGAGACGCGCTTATGCAACTAACAACACAGTGATGAGGCTACAGGGAAATTCACTGGTACTGGGTCATTACTGTTTTCTGTGTTAACTGCGTCAAAGGCAACACCTTTGGTGCAACATTTCTCATTCATGTAAGGGGTCTTCAACGTTTTCCAGGCCAAGGACCCCAAACTGATGGAGAGATTAAGTAGGGACCTCCTACCTACTGTATGTTCTATATTAAACTCAGCTTAGTACAGTTTATAAGTGTACATTGTTATTATCATTTTGCATTCAATATGAAGCTATTCAAATAGGGACAGGGACAAATATTCTTTTTTTCCTTTTTAAAAAAACATAAACATACCTACATAACATAGCTAAGCATAGCTAAATTATTGACAGTTCAAGGATTTACCTTTAATAACTTTTTAACATAACTTAATGTAGTGAGGACACCAGTAGTTGGCTAATGGGAGTGAGCTGCACTATTAGCTTCTCTTCTTCTAATATTTCATCTGAGGATAAGCTCTCGACCAATTGTGGGGAGCCTGACAGAGTCAGCGTGTAATATGCAGCCTCGTGATTGGCTCAGCAGCAATAGGGGTGGGGCCTACTGTGTACAGGAGGATTAGATTGACAGGTCTCACTAGTGTTGCGCTATGTGTGTTTGGTGCGCTATTGAGGCAGCTGACTGAGAGGTAACGTCATCTGCCTCCATTTATTTTATCCCTTTTCTGAAATATATTGGATTCATGTTAAATGATTCTTGGAAAATGCCCCCTACTCGTGGTCAGTATTTTCAGGTAACTTATTCTCAGTAAGAACAACAGTGTCCTTCCTACTAAAATTCTCTCTAAAGCTTTCATCCAAACCTATTCCCAGCTTCTCAAAGTTCGTTCAGCACAAAAGGGGGAACATTTAGCACATGATCGGCTTCGTTTCTTGTCCCTTCTGGTGTCTGAATAAGTCTACAGCTTCATCTTTCTCCGACGGAAGAACAGCAGTGGAGGCCAATTTGCAATGCATGAATTAAAAAGTGGCATTTTGCGCGAGCAAATGCCTGAACACTTGTGATTCCAGTTAATGTGGCGAGAGGGGACAAAGCTGGATAGACAATGACGACAGAGCCCTGATTATTTAGTCCTAATCAATAGTGGGTCACACGTCACACCACATTCCAGGAACAGTTGGGAGTTTCAGCCAGGGAGGGAAGGCAATCTGGTCACATTTGAAGACTCATCTGCCTATTCACACTGAACAATTTTGCATTGTAATGCTTCCCTCGCTCACGTATTCTCAGAATGTGAACATCTTACGTGAAAAAAATCCTAAAACAAACTTTCACGTTAAGAGCCACTTCCTCTAGACTTCTTTTCGATGCTTGACGGGTGTCACGTATCTGTATTTACCTATATGACATCAGTTTATGCGAGCTTAAATAAACCACAAATTGTTCCTTGGAAGTCGTACAGTTTACACACAGCTTGGATCTGATGGGAGACATAAAGCAGACAGCTGTCCCAGACAAGGTTTACAAAAGACGTTTCTGTAGAATTTCCAATAAATTCCCGTCGCAAACAAACGCAGTCACCACAGTGTGCCAGCAGTGCGCATCTTCAGCAGGCTCCAATCCATTACCTGTCTGGAGCGGTGAAGAGATCCAGATGCTCCCGTGCTGGACGGGGCTTTGTCCCATCTATGTGCCCAGTAAGGCAGTAAGGTAAACATGGAAGTAAAACAGAGTTTCTGAGAATATAAAACTACACCCGCCTGAATCCAACAGATGAATAACAGCGCTGTTGCGATTTATATCAAACTGATCAGGTTTCGCCACAGTCAAAACACTGACCTTGGAGGGACGACAGCTGCAATACATAACACATGAAGATAAGACCCAAACAGGCTTGTAAATTCTTGTGCGTTAATAAAGGAGGTGGGAGCTAATGTGTGAGTGCAAAGACAGACACTTGTCTTGTCTTGGACGCGGGAGGAATCATATCATATGTACAATTTAAAAAAAATCGATTTCTCCTTTTAACCCTCTGGAGTCGACGTCACTGAATCTCCATTTCAGCTTTTGTAGAAAGTGCAAACTTCAAACCAAATACCAGCTTTTAAATTGTGTTGATAGGAAAAGTAAAACTAGACTTATTATAAATAATTCATGCCTGAATATTGCCATCAAATGATGTGTCAGTAGTTGCTAATGGGGGTTTTGTATACGATTGTACAAAAACGCGTGACGCATTTCCTGCATTTTTAATAGGAAATAGTTATAAACAGCTTTGTTTCATGCTGAATTTGTTCATAAGCTTTGGAAATTTACACTTTAGATTTGCATTCAAAGTTATAAAAACGATTTGTTTAAACATGTCACAGAGAAAAATCTAACTTTTTCCTACTGGGATTTGATTGGTTTAGTCTAGTTTTTGGTCCAATGTGTTTGTACAGTTTGTCAAAAGTGAAACTGTAAAATGACGCAGGTGATGTTGAGCTGAAAAGAATGAAACCACAAGGTGAAGACCGAAAGTAGTCAAAAAAAAACGGCCAATTATACTCTAGACTCCAGAGGGTTAAGCGAGACATCAAACTTGTAACCCATTCAGTGTACGCTCAGAGCCTGCTGTGGTGCAGCTTTCACAACATAATAGATAAAAAAAAAAACGATTCCACATAGTACGACTGTGATCGAAAGCCCCATCCCACAGGTGCGAGGATGATTAAGAGGGATGCTGCATTTGGCACCTAGAGTTCTCATTCACTCACTTCACGAGGGCAATGATCTGCAAAATCTGCCGCGCGTCCTATGAAAAACAACCTCTCAGTGGATGTAATCAGCCTCAATTTGCAGTTGAACAGTTCCATCATTAGCAAAATGAGTAATCTCTCGCCGTGTCTCCGTATCAACGAAAGGCTGGGCTTATTTACCGGGAGCCCCCCCCTGACAGTTCGACTAACAGGAAGCATTATGTTTAATCAGAACTCTTTGTGTCACTTCCCCTGCCTCTGCCATCTGCGTCAGCTCATACACGTAAGGAGTGGGTGCTGTGAGCATCTCCTGGCCTTTCTAATTCACTGCATGGTGCTTTTAGATGCGCAGCGGTGAATATAACTTAATTAAAACAGGAGGGGTCCACGGAGTACAAACATTTCCATGTTCTGACCTCAGCGCCTTCGTCCGTTGGACCGTCAGTCCGGTGCAAACACCACTTTGTCTTTGGGTCTGCTCTCCTCACCCAGCGGTGTGCATCATTACAGTCAGCCACTGGCATTTTATTCTGGGTTTTGCATGTATGACTTAGTAAATGGAAGTGGAGATTGCTGTTACGTAGCTGGAGCACACGCACAAACTTGCACCGTATATACAGCAGTTGCCATAGGTAATATAACATGTGCATAATACTAAAATATTAATGCTAAGTATTAGTATGAAATCTGGAGAGTGCAGCCGGGATAAAAATCTATCAATTATTTAATGCATTATAAAAATAATTTCACTTCTCTTAACGTTCAATACAAAGTGCATTTTTGTTTTAAAGGGCCTTTGTTTTTCTTTTTTCGGTCATACTGTGTTTCCGTCATAATCCAACTGACAATTAACTAATGTCCAGATTTAATATGGACAGTTCCTGCTTTGTTAATACGGTAAAAATGTCTCTCTTTAATGTGAGGACATGCAGCACGTGTGCCTCGCTCTTCATCTACTCATGAGTGTGACGCACTGATTGTATTTCTTTAAATGTAAGATACCGTCCCCTTATCACTTGCATCACTGTTATTTGTGCTTAGTAATATGGAAAAAAACACGTAACCATGCTCATCGTTTGAGTAGACAGATTCACAAGCACCGAAGTCCTGTGAACAGAAACAAAAAAAAAAAAAAAAAACCATTTTGCACAACATGCAAATATCAAATGAATTTCTGAAAAGCGCCAGATGCATTGGAACCTGTTGGAACCGGTTATTTGTTGACTGACACAATCAAACTAATGGTCACACCTTCTTTGTTCAAAGTAAAAGTGGAGTGCAACACAACAGCGTACATGTCCTGGGCCTGTAAACGTCCGAGATGCCTACCAGTGGGCGCATAACATCAGCAGAAAAACCTCGTGTCCATGGACATACATTTCCTTATTCTATATCTCGGTGTCTGTATGTGCACACTGGGTACATTAGTCAGAGTTTATTCTTAACACAACTTAGTTTAAGGAAATTTTCTGTTCCTACAACCGGACTGTGAATGACTCATCAGTGTCTGGGTCTTCAGAATCGGTGTCGAAATTAAGTATAGCAGAGAAAAAAAAAAAATGGAAAACTATAATTTCGATTTTGCACGAGGAAAGGCGAAGAAGGCGCATGAAGGAAAAAAAAAATTATTTAAATACCACACTTTATTTTTTTCCACTGGACCACAAATTCCCAGAACAAATTCTTTATCGCATTACAAAGAAACATGTACGCATCTGTAGCTGTTCTCATTTTTATTAGTAAAACCACCTGTACCACAACCTCAAAAAAAAGGGACCTGCTGACACATTTCCCACTCCTACGAACATGGCATCACATTTCATGCTAAATAGATAACACATGTCTATTTATAGCGCTGTTGTAGTGTTTCGACTTATATTTTATGATGAGACTGCCTCTACAGGCCATGCAATGTCTTTAAGTAAAGGTTTAAATAAATTGCCATCAACTCTCACTTGCTCGTAAGCATGTACGCATAGTGAGACCGTTTTCCAAATGCAAAAACTGTGTTCAAAGGGTTAGGATTAGGGTTAAATATACTTATGCTACTTATTATTGCGACAGTCACCCTTGAAAATTTTTTTTCTTTTAAAAATATCATGCACATTCTTTACCATACCTTTGCAAAAAGGCTAGCTATGCGCTGAGCTGAACTAATTCACCACTTATGATCCTTATTAGTAATTCTAACACTTTAACCCAGTGTATTTTTATACGTCATAGAAGCAAGCTAGCCACAACCGTTGCTCTGACAGCAAGTGGTACATTTAAAATAAACACAACACAGACATAGCACTATTACTGGGAAGAAAAAATAAAAATAAAAATGCCACCAACACCAGGTTCTGTTTGTTGACGCACACAGACGTGTCACTACCTACAAATACACACATCCTCCCTCCCACCAACGCAAGTCATCACCACTTACACTTGAAATGCTGGCGATGATATTAAGATTAGATTTATGAATATATGACAACTTTTTTTTTGTTTTGTTTTTGTTTTTGTTTGCTGCTGAGTGCATCTCCGTTATCAACTGACTCACATGTGCGACTGCAAAGGCCCAATTCTTCAGAAAACTAAAAACAGTCACAACATTCAAGTTCCCAATAATAGTATCATTCCTACGTATGACTTTGTGGTGGCATCAAACCACCAGGACAGAAACTAGATTTATCTTTACATACAGAAAGTTACACAATTGTACACCACAGATGTGATACGCTCTTAACAAGTAGGGCAACATGCAGGTTTATAGAGTGGGAGTTGTATGCCGATGTTATTGTCAGAATATTGTCAAAACACAGCTTGTAGATAATGAATCAGCTATTTCTTTATGGTCTCACGAGCACAATGTTTTCCTAAACTGTAATAATCTCTGGATCTGCTGAGGAGTTAAACACAAAAACCAATTAATCACAGAAGGTCTTAAGCAGTTTATGACCCATGTTGTTGTGCCCTGACTCATTTTTTATTTTAAGAACCCTTACATGAAACCATCACCCCTGTGCTGGTGTGCTCTCTGAGAGTTCAGCAAATAAGCAGAAACATTCTCACTGCACCTCAGAGGAGGGAAAAAAAAAATCAATGGGATCTAATTTCCTTCAGAATGGCACTATTTTAAGCTCAGCTGATAAAGTCTTGATAGATGGAAATGCATTTATATACTCGCAGACCAATTTAATTTCTTTCCCTGTCATGGGACCTCTGTCACAGTACTTCCTGTAGGTACCCTCCAAAGGAAGTCTGGCATCTGCTATTGGTGAAATAATTACATTTTGGACCAAAAACACACAGGAGGAACCAAAGAGTTCATGGCAGAGGGCGAGATATTGAGACAACTAATGGTAAATGTGACAGAAAATGAGCAATTATGACTTCTAGCGCACAGCAGAAAAAGAATATTACATTGATGTGTATCAAAGAATAATCAATTTTCATAGAAGATGTTTATCCTCAGTAAAGCACTTTGCTAAACGAAGTTAAAAATAATCAACAGATTAACCAAGAATGAAAATGGCGGTAGGTTGCAACCTTAGGTCAATCACAAGGACCCTTTTAGGGAACGTATCTAACGATAATAAACTGATCTGACTTTGATACTGCAGTCACATAAAGCCACCCCAGTTGTGGGGAATGGCCCGCAGATGAAACAGAACAAGGAAAATGTCTGTGCGAGAGCTGGGTGTCTGTCAAAGCAGGAACTGGGAGGCGTTTCGGAGCTGACCTTTGAGGGCAAGGACTTCCCAAAGCCCCTCTGCAAAACAACAGCAGACCCGGCAGCTGACAGTGCGACACAGGCTGCTGCGGCTCTGCTATGTCTGCCTTTAAAACTCACTAACGCCCCCCCTTCCTACCTCTCTTCCTCTTGTGAGCCATCCACAACGGCAAGACGTTAAGAAACCCTCTGAAACTGTAGGCAAGGAGGAAGAAGTAGATATCACCTTGCTGATATGATCTGTCTGGAATGTGGCAATGCTTTACTGTATTTGAACAGACACGTTTGTGATGTCACATGCAACAACGGACACATGGGAGGGTTCAGCCAACGCCAGCTTCATCCCGACATGGGAACAGGAATTAAATTGTTTACAGTGTGACATATCGTATGCATGATTCATTCTGTACAATGGGTGCACACAAGATTCATTTAGATGACATGCTATTACGCATAGATCAACAATGAATGTCCCGAAGGCGTGTTCCCATCTGGGAAGACAAGGATTTCGAATCCAAGGAATAAAAACCATTGTCAATAACTGTATTTTTATTGGCGGTATATAGATTTGTAAAGGGGAGGATGTTTGTTAAGCAGCAGCTACAGATAACACATTTTTGCGGGTTGATACAGCAGACATGATGAAGCGTATTGTCTAACCACTGACTGATGAGTAAATAACCAGAACAGAACTGTGCAAAAGGCGCTGGACTAGTGCTGGATGTGTCAGTTGTTTTCATGTTCCTTCTGCTTATACTGGACATTGTTCAAGAAAAGCAATGAGGCCACTCCCACCCTTAAAACACTGCCCACCTCTGGACGCTCAATCAGCCCCCGAGAAAGAGATAACTCCAACCAAGTGATTCATTTTGCAGCTCTGAGGCATTTACACCGTGTTTTCCTGCGTTGTAGCGTTGCGGTGCGTTGTGCGTGCGAAAACTGGCTACATGCCTGCGTGCCGCTGTCACATGTTCGAGGGGAGGACACAGAAAGTTTATATCGTGTTTGCGCAGGGACTAAGTCACTGCTGACAGTTAAGTACACTCATTTAACAATTCAAAAAAACACTTAACCAGCACTAGTCATGCTTGTTATGGTGTGTAAACATGCCATCTCCTGTCTTCACCATCAGTTGTAATCAGGCTTTAACTGCCAGGGTTTCGCTTTGCATATGATTTGCATGCCGGCCCTGCAGCAGTAGTACCAGTTTTTACTCTGTCCTTATCATGTACTGGATTCTACACTGAACACACACGGCAGCGTTGCTACACATTCATTTGTGGAAAGGTCTCGGAAACTTATTTAATGCAATGACCAATCATTTCACCAGCTAACTACTGATTAACAAACACAGGCGTCATCCGGCTTAGAAAGAACTCCGAGGAGGAAAAGTCGTTGAATATTGACAGGGAACGCGTTGTTAAGGATTAAAATACCTTTTCATTGTTGCAAATAATCAGCTACAAGTGGCACAGCGGCGCAAACTCTCATGACGTCGAACATGCCAGCCGCCGCTTCAGAAACGATACATTCTGTACGCCTACTCAACTCATTCCATTATAATGACCGATCAAACTTGCTACAGAGTTCCCAAACCAACACACCTTCAGGCTGGAATGTCTGAGTATATGAATATCTGAAAATATTGCTTCACATTGACTTAACTATGTCAGATGACAGTAATACTGGTGAGTAAATGGCCCCGATTGTCCATAGCCTGACTTTAAGTGGAAGGAATTTCAGATGGACAGATTATCGCATTCACAAGTCTGCCTGTTCTGGACACTCTATCTCATGACTGTGTTTTCTGGCCCAAAGTGTGTGTGTGTGTAGTTGTTTATAGGTTATTTCTCAGGGTGAGAAGCAGGGTGAGAAGGGCTGAGAGGCTGTTCCCTGCTCTCTTGCCTGCAGGCCATTATGTTGGCTCTGTCCTGCCTTGTGAGGTTTATTTTCCTCTTGTTGTTTATAAAATACTGTAACCAAGCAAGTCCCCCCCTGCCGCCACCAAGCCACCCACCCGCCCCTCGCACTATTGCAGCTGCCGTTCCATACTGTCCATGGTGGTCTCTGTATAAACACGGGCCAGCTTTAAGTGGAAGACAATGAGGAAATGACAGGACGGAGGGGGTGCATTTGAAGACATTCAAGGATGGATTTCCAGATGAAACAGAGAGATGACATCATGCCAAAGTCAGCTAGCAGGAACATGGAGAGGCCTGGTAATGCAACACCATACATAAACAGCGGACAGCTGTATTTATAGGAGATTGTCTCATGGTTGTATCTGCCTCCATAAATCCTATTATGTGATTTGCACCCATTCCACTGCCTAGCACCCTGCAAGAGACTAGCAGATTTGCCTTGTAAATCCTTATCAAGGCAATCAAGAGCTGTGCACTATTGTTGTGCCATTAGTCGGCTTGGCTTAGATGAAAACTAGTCACATCAATACTTGATTAGACATTACCTCATCACGCTCGGAAAAAAGCCAAGTGACAGTTTGAAAGCTCTTTAGTCCAAATTATAGACAGCTGTCGGGTATTACAGGCTTACATCCATGTTATTACAAGACCCCGCAAAAGGGTGGCATTCCAAGAAAAACCTGGCAACTGCTTTTATTTATTTCTAGGTTTTAACGTGCTGCATTTCCACTGCAAAAATATACGCTTTGTGTGGGACTTCAGAAAGAGAGATGGGAGCTAGGGCCAGCCGGTAATGGGATGCACCTGCCATAACTGGACTTTTAAATATTTGACACCACTTATCTGTGATGCACACGCACAACAAACACAATTAAGACGGAGAAAGAAACCAGAGGATCGAGTCAGTCCAGCGCAAAGGCAAACTTCTAAACACAGAGAAAGTAAGCGGAAGTGTATTTGACTCACATATCTCCTGAGTTTCTTCTCCGGTGGTGATTTTCTCAGCCAGCCTTGGAAGATGATTTCTCCGCCGCTCATGTTTGTCAGTGTGTGCCGCTTCTTCTAGCTCCGCAACTGCCGTCTGTCACTAGTACATGACGGCTCCTGAAGGCTCGACTGTTCAAAGCGCTGTCGGCGTTTGGCTCTCACTGGTGCAGTCTGCTCCCCCCATTTGATAAAAATCTAAGTAGTGCTGGTCGGAGACGTAGCCAGTCGCTCCCGGTGGTACTGCGCGGAACAAGCGGCATGCAAAAACAGCCGCCGGTGCGCTCTTGGGGAATTACGCACAGCCAGCTGACGACGTGCCGCGGGGAAACTCAACTGATGCAGGGCGAGGAAGTATCGTAGGGTGTCTGCAGTTTGTTTTCCCAATTCATACCACGCCCACCGAGCAAAGACTGGGATGGGCCGGCCGGGATGAACAGGATGGGAGAACTGCTTGCCACAAAACAGCTCCAAGATCCCAAGATTAAGACAACCGATTTGTCCGTTCAAGATGTTCGATGAAAACTGATGTTTAAGTAGTTCAGCTTTTTATTGCCAGCGTCAAAACACATCTGGTGTGAAATAGACAAAAAGGCCTACTTAACTATACCTTTCTAGAAATAATTAAGATTAATATCAGCCAACAGACAGAATTCTTGATATAAAGTGTTTTTTTCAGAAAAAGAAAAACTAATATAGTTTACATAGTCAACGGTGTGGAGCAAGTAAAAAAAAAATAGCATGGGACATTTGAATAAAACGGGAAAAGGCACCATCTTGTGGAAAGTTACAACTTAACGGATGCCTTTAAAACATTTTTTTTTAAGGCAAACTTAATGAGGATAACTTAGTGGAATTTACTGTGACAAATAGGGTATTTCTTCAAACAAGTACTGCTTCCACCCTGCAAGTTCAGACATGTTCAATAAAGCAACAACTGATATTAAAACACCAATAAACTGATTAAAAAACAACGCTGAATATTATTTATTTATTTGATTCGTGTCAGACAGGAAAAAGGACGACTTCACAAACAACTCGAATGGCCTCAGAGTGTGTTTTATAGAACACAAGAGCGGGAAAATCTTGGGAAAGGAATCACATCTTTTATGCTCTCAACACCAAGAATGCATTGCAAATATCGCTCAAATCCCAGTCCGAAGCCACCGTGAGGTACGGAGCCGAAGCGCCTCAAATCAAGATACCTGCAAAGTCATAAAAATAATCTTATTAACCTTTAATGTGCTAGTGTCTGGTATCTTTTCAATTAAAGTAAATAAGTTTGTTCCTTTACCAGCTGTACGTGTCTGCCAATCCAACCCTGAAAAAAGTAAAGAATAAATAATAATTAATGAGAGCAACCGATCAAAATATAAACTCATAAAATGTCCTTCTCTGCCCCTCTGACATATTTATATTAATTAAATATATGCACATGCAAACAACTAAACTAAACAACAGTGTAGTTGCTTTTCTGTATCTAGGGATACATAGCCCAGAATGGATGTGATAGACATTGGCGTCAGAGGAAACTAATCATCACACTGGGTACTGGGTATTGGGTAAAAAAACAACAAAAAAAACAGGAAATGGTGAGCGACCGCTACACTGACGTGGCCAGTGTTTCTTGTTTGCATCTGTTTAGAAACTGTCAATGTTTATTTTGGACACCAAATTAGTTGTAAAGGTCATTTGCATTACCAAGTATGATATTTTATCTGCTGTGCCAGGAATACAGGAAATACGTCCAAGTTGCTGTGGCAGATGTTTATACTGCGTTTTATTTAAATCAGCTACTGTAAAATAACACTACTGGGGTTAATGCTCGTTCTCAACGTTTGAAAATGCTGATAAAATGACCGGGAGGATATTGACAACTGTAATTTGAATGTACTGGCATCAGCTTTCCGACACCCCCAGGAGCACGAATTCTTACTCTTCCAGCCGAGCCCGCAGCAGATCCAGCCTTTCCTCCCTTAGCGAGCCCCCGCAGAGCTCTCCAACTCCTGGCACGAGCAGGTCCACTGCAGCTGCCTGCAAACAAGCGACAGTGAAAGTCAGCTCAGATATGCAAATTACTGCAATGACCAAACTGACACTACAAGGGAGGAAATGAGCAGTTAAATCATTGATTCTCCATGCATTTTTAACAGCGTCTTACTGTATGCTGAGGATGGTCCTGGTTGTCTCTTGCATAAAACGGCTTCAGATCATAAGGATAATCAGTGACAAAGACCGGAATGTTGCCGCAATGTTTCACCAGGTACTTCTCATGTTCTGTCTTAAGGTCGCAACCCCACTGCAGAAAAGAAGAGCTAAGGTCAATGTTGAATGAAAATGTTAATTCAGTGGAGGCAGAAGTGGAATCAAGCAAAAAATAATAAAATAAAAACCACTGCAACTTACATCTGCTGGAAAGACAAATGTCTCGGAGCTGCGTTTTAGGATGTCTATAGCCTCACTGTAGGTGATTCTGGAAGTAGGTAGTATTAAACAATCAGCGCCTTTAACCTTTAACTTCACTGTTAATCTGATACAATTTGAATTTAACATTCACAGACTTACGTCGGGAAACGGTTCTTCAGCATGGCGTCTACAGTGTCCTTAGGATGTATAGATGCAAGAGGTGAAAAACGTAAGCTGAGATAACATTGAAGTCAGACACAGCCGTGGCTGCTAAGGAGTCAGGTTCATGTACCCAAGTTTAATACGTGTCCTTCAGGACTCACCCTGTGTCCAGGAGTCACATGCTTGTGAAACAAATCCACATCCTCCACACAGTGAGCGAAGACATGCTCAGTGGCAGACCTGAACATGTCCTCCATGACCTAAAGAGCAGGCCAAGTTTAATAGTTAAAGCTTTACAGGGAAGGCACGCACAAGGGCAACGTTAAAAGTCACATGCGGAAAGAGGGAAATTTTAAGAAATTATGTGACTCACTTCATCCACGATGATAAAGTTTTAAGAAACAGTCTGCGCCTACTGTTTTTCATCAAAGGTTAACAAAAGAACTTTAATTCTGCATAGTTTTCCCTTCTACAAAGCAACTTTGTAAGAGTATAAATAGGACAAACCAATATGTACCTCATGATTACACATCCAATTTAATTTAAAATATTAAAATTTTCATTGCACATTGAAATGAATAAAAAACAGTAGCTTTCAGAAAGCTATGGAATTAATGTCCACATTTAACAGCCTATAACATGTAACATTATGTAACTCAGGATCAATGTCACAGCGTTCTGTCCTATTAGAGGACAACGACATGGTGTACCTTGGTGAGATCCTCTATGGACTGCGCGAAGGAGACCTCTGCCTCCACCATGTAAAACTCAGCCAGGTGCCGTCTGGTTTGGGAGTTCTCTGCACGAAAAGTTGTCCCAAATGTGTAAACTCGAGAAAAAGCCCTGCGGGAGCATGAGTGATGAGGCAGAATTACAATAACACTTCAATGCACCTGCATATGTACAAATACGAGATTCGAATGTGAAAAAATATGCAGATGATTACTGGAGGTTGAATTCACATATCTCACCCAGACATCACTTCCAAATGAAGCTGCCCGGACACAGTCAGGAAGGCCGGTACAGAGAAAAAGTTCTCATTGTCTATATGTGAGCCTGATGGCTGTGGAGAGAGCAGAGATTTTCAGCATCACTAATCACTCAGCTTCAAATCTGACTGGCTAGAGGAGACAGCACTTACAACCCAAATGGATTCACAAAAAGCTACAACTCTGATCAAGACCTTAACTTGAACGACCTATGCTATAACCAGACACTCACTTCAACCTGAAAGAGCTCCCCTGCTCCTTCACAGTCATTCGAGGTGATGATCGGAGTGTGAATCTGCACAAAGCCGTTGTCCTGAAAAGAAAAACAAAAAAAAAAAGTAAATAATAAATACAAAAACAGCCACTGCATTCTGTTGGAAAACACTCTGCTGCCGTTCTCACCTTGAAATATGAATGAATCGCTGCAGTGGCCTCACTTCGTATCCTCAACAGGGAGCTAAAGGCATTTGTTCTGCACCTGAAATGAGGAAACTGGCGAATGTACTCAAGGCTGTGTCTCTCTTTGATTTTAAAAGGAAAATCCTGAAACGATAGGTCGAAGCAACAATATTAAACTAAGCCAGCCAATTTGAAGCCAGCAGAGTGAGTCTGTGCCTTCGTTCGCCTTACCACAGGGTTACATTCTCCCACTACGCGGATCTGCTTTGCTTCCAGTTCAACTGGCTGCCGCTGGTGTGGACTTTTTTTAAGAACGCCCGTGACTTCGACAGCGCTGCCAAACGTGAGCAACCTTAATG
This sequence comes from Mugil cephalus, assembly GCF_022458985.1. Classification (NCBI taxonomy): domain Eukaryota; kingdom Metazoa; phylum Chordata; class Actinopteri; order Mugiliformes; family Mugilidae; genus Mugil; species Mugil cephalus. Next base: position 5,271,925 of record NC_061778.1, read on the forward strand.
TGGAGGGAAAAATAGAAAACAATCTGAGCATTTCGAGTTTGTGCGCCCTCCTCATGACAGTCCGTGTGGGAATAAAACAGAAGTGCGTACGGATCATCCAGCTCTGGACTGGCGACAACTTGCAACGACTGCAAGGAGCTCCCATCATTCACGTGGAGGAAGACGTTAGTCTTCTGAGGTCTGACGGAGCGAACCCATCCCTACAACAAAGACACAAATCAAACCACCCATATTTGGGTCCAAGCAAAAACATATTACACAGAATAAATCCAGCGTCACAATTACAGTGTCATATAAAAAGTATTTAGAAAGCAGAGCGTGAAACTGCAGAATTAGATCGGATAATTTAAGGCGCTTGCTCAGATTGTGATAAAATATGTGAATGTGTATTTAGGTACACTAGTGCAAACAAATGCATAGTAATATAACAGTCCTGCAGTAACTACAGCTGTGTACAAATGCAAGCCTTGTACATTGTTTTTTTTTTTAATTGTACTATTATATCCTATTCATTTATTGTATTTATTTCATTATTATTACTACTCTTTTATTTTAGTTCTATTTCTACTTCTCTATTACTAGTGGTCTAGAAAAGTGTTCTCTTTTATGTGCAATTGAGCTACTGTGACTAAGCGGTTTCCTTTGTGGCTGATACAGCTTCAGTCTAAGATTAAGATCTGTTATTTTAAACTACGTTATATTTGAATGCGGTCCAATATGCACAATGCATTCATCAATGAACTGGTAAGAGTATAGTTATGCACTATGGATCATTGGTTTAGATGCTATGGTGCACTCTGTAATGATAATTACTCGGACTAAATATAACTAACATCACATGCATTATTGAAGTTTAAGGTTTTGTTAATCAGAGTCTCAAAACTGAAACACAGTCGCTCTCCACATCCGTTAGCACATTGTGACCGCAAGAGAAGACAAGAGAATATATGTCAAGAGCTGTCAACGTTACCTGCACTTTAACATTTGTCCCCAACTCTGTCCTCGAAAGTGCTTCAGACACTCTGACTTTTGTTGGTGTCTTCTCACAATAATGTCGAGCACTCAGTAATATTCTCCGAGGACCTGGGGCGGCTAGTGATACAGAAAACGCTTTAACTACAACCTGAAACATGGCGACGCGGGCTCGTATTTACGACATAAATTAAGCTCTAAAAGCACAACGTGCTGCTACAGCCTGCAGACCCGAAAATAAAACGCATTTCATGGGTTTTTACAATGTATATCACAGCTTGCTTTGGCTTGACTTTCAGCTTTCACGTTGTGTCACTAGTCTGACATTATACTTCCTGTTTAAGTCTTTCACGATTGGTCCATCGCCGTCACGTGGATTTTTATATGAACCAATCAGATTCCTGTCTCTTGCGACGAGGCTTTTCGTGCTCTAGGGAGCTGTAGTTGTATTATAAAGCACTTATTTAATTGATATTTGATCCTATTTTATTTAAATATACTTAAGATATATATGTATATGTTAATTTTGTTTTAATTTTCTCCTTAGGTATTTGTTTTCTTCTTTGGAGGGTTTAATACTTTGCTATTTGCAGCATCGGTTTATTTTTTAAAATGATCACAAGGTCAATATTTAGTTTTTAATATAACAATAACCCCCCTATTTCACTGAATATAACTGTGCAGAAAACGAAAATACACAAACTACTATAAACTTTGTTCTCTGCACTGTAAGGTGTATTTGACATTTTTAACATCCCATTCATTTTTCTGTATCAGCTTGATTATGCATGAATGATACTGTAGTAAGACAGCGATTCTTGCTGCATGTAACTCATGTTTGCTGAAAATCTCTTTTTCGGTGCACTGGACAGAAGATTTAATGCAAACAATCCAACTCATTTCCCAAAAAGCATATTTTAACAGTAAAGTGCAGCACATGGAATGATTCAATGGTGTAATGAAGCAAGCAGAACAGCTATCACAGCCACATGGAAATCCTCTTTAATCTTGCATGATGTATCTGCCGTCAGTGTGGGGTTCATTTGTGCGTAAACCTCGTTAATTCAATACCCACAACGACACTGGGTATCTTCCCACCATTTGCTGCAGGAGTAAATCAGATCATGCCAGCAGTGTAATAAGACGCCATGGACAATTATTCACCTGGTCTCTCCTGTCAGTTCTGGAGCCCCTGGCCTGGGTCTGGCAGAAAACACAGAGTCGGGTGTCTCCACCTCCGGCTGCTTATGACACATCATCATTAAACTCAACATGATGCATTTGAAATGTCAGCAGGGTCATTGATATTAATTATCTCCCACATGGATGGAACAATTATACACATGGTCTTTTCTTAACAGGAAGCAGAGCAGTCATGTTTTCTGATTTATTGATTTATTGATATAGGGGAAATTTGTGTATTTTTATGCATGTGAGATGGAATCACACTTTCATGAGAAATGCATAATCACCGTGGTGCTATGAAACAACCAGCATTTACCTAAAATAAATAAATTAAAAAATATATATAAATATTTCAGGAAATGTATGGTGAAAAGTAATAAACTGCTCCCAGTTCAGCCGTCATGTGCAATATCTTACTGTACCACAGGGTAGTGCTGTAGCTCTATGAGATTTCCCGCTCGCTCTCCAAATCCTAACATTCTATTCATTTGCCCTCAAGTTGCATCCAATATTCATTTGAAACTCCTGTGTCTGCTGAAATGAAAACAAGCTGGCACAGTCATGTTCTCTCTGCAGCTCTATCAAGCATAATGCAAAGGACCTGCTGGCTTTCATTGGCAGCTGATAGTCCAGCACATCAGTCAGTCGAGGTTGCATCCAAAAATGTTTTCGACGCATCAATAGGAACAGTGAGGTTGAGGTTCCCACAGCGTTTTGCTATAACTTGATTTGTTATTTTCCCTTCTTTGCGGGTTTGGCACTTTCCATGACAACGTGCAAGGGGGAGAAATGCTTGATGGTGTGCTGTGTGTATTTTTATTTCCACAGACTCACATCCTCCCACACAAACCACAATGTATGCATGAACCGAGGAGACGACTGGAAGCTCTAGCTGTCTTTAAAACTGTTACACAACTAAGACAAACGTCTCAAAGTGCACAGCTATCCTGTTTACACTACCCATAATAATAAATCAAGGGGAGAAGTCAAATGGTACTCCCTAATGGGATCTACATAGCTCCTTGTTCTTGGCGCCTCTACAGGTAGAAGAGTGTTTGCCAGTGGCCTGACAACCTTATTTGGGCTTAACAACTTGTTAAGATCAATACGCGATTAGTCAGCAAAACAAAGGATTTTGCTGTAAAAGCTCGGATCTCAGGAGGATCACTGAACTTAAAGGGCAAGTGCATCTTCTGTTCTCAGCAGGCCTGCTTGTCCAATGACTGCGGCACCATATTGACAGCATCTCCTGCCCCTTGCACGAGGCTTCATCAGCCCTGCCAAATATTCTGCATTCTGAAATGGAGAGGTGCATTGATTTTATGTAACATGGCTCGTTAAGTGCTGATTAGACCATTATAGTGATGTGATTTCAGGGAATGGGTTTGGGTGACAGGCGGCCAAACACAAATCAAAAGGAACTAACAACCCTTACTAAAAGAGATTTGGGCTGCTGCACTGCTTCACCTACGATTCTCCAGTTGCTACCACAGCACTGTGTTTGTGCCCTGTTTATAGCTAATGGACCGGTCTCAGAAGTCTCAAGCTGCGAGAAACATACAAGACGTTCACTTTCTGGAAGTGATTGTGATCAGTTCAGCCAGAAAATCAGTTTCACGCACTTGTAAAATCAAGCATGTGTTTTGAAATTGTTCAGTTATTGTTCAGTTAATCTGTGTAGCAACAGAAAATGTATAGCCGGCAGTTGTGATCACTGATTAGTTAAGATTTGGTCCTTTTCATTTATTATGCCATAGTAAACATATTATATTTGGACACAAACAAACATTTTCACAGTGGACTGACAAATTCTGCCCATTTCAGAGAACTCTGAAAACAATAAGAACATCGGGTTTCTCTCTTAGGTAGGAAACAGATTGTATAAAACAGAGGTCTTCAACGTTTTTCAGTCCAAAGACTGATGTTCTGTATTAAATTCGGACTAGTGCTATTTATAATTATACACTATTATTATCATTTTGCATTCAATATTAAGCTGTTCAAATAATACACAGGTTCAGATATTGTGGCTGTGCAACTGCCGTAAACATAAACATACGTAACTGGTGTGTGTGTGCATGTGCATGTGTGTAATTGACAGATAAAGAAATTGACAGATTCAAGTCTCAATTTTAAATATACCTGAGATATGTTTAGCGAGATCTCTGACCCTGATAAGAAGCAAACAACTTATCTGACCTTGAATAATGGATGTTGATGGGAGCGAGCTACACTTGTTTTCTACTACTATTGCAGCGTCCTTCTGGATTTCACCTTGAGGATTTCACAAATATCAATTATATATATTAGATTAAAAAATGTCTAAACAACCAAAGATTTTGGGATTTCTGGCCTCAATGGACACCCCAGGGGTCAGGGACCCCCTGTTGAAGACTTATGATATAAAAAATATGTAACAAACTGGCATCGTTCCCTTGCAGTGATACTATCTTTTAACCACCGTGTTTTACTCGATAAGTACTCAGTGCAGGTGTTATTCTTCAGCAAAGACAATTTTATCATCCATCACCAGTGAGCACACTGTTCTCCAAAGTTTAAAACACTTAAAGAGAACTTTTTCTCTCAAATTACTATTGCTAATTCTGGGTCAAACCTGACAAGCTCCCGTGGAGCTGAGTAGGATCTTCACTCTGCACTCAAGCCTCCATATAATTCACTCTCTAGCTGGAGGTCGGTGAGGAAGAGCAATATAATGTAGTTACATCTCCGATTACACTACTGTTCCCATCCCGCGCATCACAGTGTGTCACATAACTGTGTGACTTACTGCAGTGCTATAAATGAGACGCTGTTGCACCATGAACCATCACATCGGCGCCCAGCAGTTGTGTACAGTATGTTTGTTTTTCGCAGGCAACAATCGTGCAGTGGTGCTGGTGGCAACTACTGTCTAACAAATAAGTCACAATTTCACTATTCTTAACTTAAGATCCTTAACACTGACAGATTTGGGGTATTTGTTAAACTTCAGTTTTGCATATAAAGGAAATTCCCCTGGTGTGAACAGGAGAGACAGACAGGGAAGTGTTGTATCACCAGGAGCTATTACTATGTCACAGTTTCAACCTTAAAAGAGTCTCAGCAGTTTACCACTTGAACCTTTTTCTTTCTTTCTCTGGAAGCAAAGAAAGGAATCTCTTGAGATGGCTAAGAATAGATGATGAAAAATAGAGAGGTAATATCAGAATAGGGTCCCACATCACATGCTGTTATTCTCTCTCTCTCTCTCTCTCTCTCTCTCACACACACACACACACACACACAGGCCACAGTCAGATGAAACAATTCATTCTCATCCACGCTTCGGTTTCTGCAGCAGTGTCACTTGTCAGGGTTGGTTTTAAGAGTATACAGTGTGGGCTCGGCTTAATTTCCCCAGGTTCTTTAATTTAACTTCCCATGAGGACAGAGCTGCCTTATCCTCATTTACAGGATAATTTGCACAAATTATCCTAAATGTTAACTCTTAGTTAGACAGCAGGAATTCTAGTTTTGTCTGTAATCCAAATTTGTTGCAGACTCTATGTTGCTTTAAAGAAACATTAAAACTATACAAATTCTGTCTATAAAAACACACATATTAACGTCATGCTTTCAGTCTAGATCTGCATACTACTGAGATTATTTTTCAGAGATTATTATTTATTTAGACCCATTGTCCTCATAAGTGGACGCCTTTATCTGCCATCTAGTGGTAGCAAAGGGTCAATACACTAGCCGGTGATAGAATTTAAACCTGACATTCAAGCGAAAACTTTGTTTTATATTTATTTTTATTGTGGAAACTTGTCTATTTATGCTTATTAACTTCTCTAGTTTGATATGACAAGCAAATTAATTAAATTCTATCAGTAGCAACAAGCTACAGCGTCGCTAATTAGCAAGTACCCGTTTGAGGACGTTGGGATTAAACGTCCTTGCTTAGTTTTTATACTTTTTAGGTCTTTGGAGAAATTAACAACACATAGCAAATAAAAGCTCGGTCTCAGGAGGTTTGTTAAAAAAAAATGGCCTGAATTTGACAATTTTCTCATCTACATTTCAACATGTACTTTATTTCCAGAGAGGTTATGAAAAGAAGAATACCTGCTGTGGGATTTTTATGGGCAGATGCTGCTTGAAATCGCTGCGAACTGCTGTGAAGAAAGAGTTTACCAGTTTTAAACCACCACACTGTACAATGTGCACATTACCTACATAAAAGGCAATGGAGTTCTGTTTATTCTACTCTCTTTTCATTTTGGCGGCCGCAAAGTCTTTAATCGTCTCACGTTGTGCTGACGCTAAATAGAAGCTAAATAAGAGAGATTTTAGGCTTAACAGCACCAACTACATTTAACGAAATGATCACACAGCTGAATGATGACCTTTCTTTTGCTGTTTAAACATAAACAGAAGGAGATATAATGCAGGACTGTTACATTAATATGCATCATTTTCTATAGCGTACCTAATGAACTGGTTCGTGAGTGTATTTTTATCCATTTATCTGTTTGCTTGTTTGTCTTTTCGTCTTTGGGAGCCATGTAATTACCTGTAAGACGTTCACTGTGTACATTTCATTTCCAAAGAGGAACGACCTCACCTACGCTGATAACCCCATGACCTCTCTTACTGCAAAATAAAATCATGTCTACTGTTGTGCACCAATTTCATAACTTGTACCATACAATTGTTTGAGATTACCACTGAGGAAGCATGGCCACATTCTGGTCTCCTCTGGGTTCTTAAAGGATTAATAAATGCTTCTTTTTTTCCAGACAAAATGTTCTGTTTATACCAGTAAAGTGATCAACAATTCACTTCCAGCACGCTACAAGCGAGCTCTTCTTTTCCTCCACAGCCGCTTCATAAATGTGCCCTCCCCTTGACGATATTTTCAATTTATCTCCCCTGCTGAAGCCCGAAGGATGTGAGGATAGGTGACTGATAACAGGTTTTATTCCTGCAAGCAAAATATTATTGTACTCTATAATAAAAATAACTTACTAGCCTCGGCACACAATGTAATTTGAATTGGGAAGCTTCACTACGTCCAGTATGACATCGACTCTTCTGTGGGGAAGAATTTCCGAGACGTACATTTAATCACGGGGGTCAGAGTGCTGAAGTAAATGGAGTTATACCCCTGGGGCAGTTCTGTGTCTTTGCCAAGGGCAGTTTGAGTCAGATAATGTTCTACCGTGTTATAACACTTTTGGCCACACTGAACACACATTCATCTGTCCTTGTTGTGTCCTGCCCTGGACATCCAAAATAATATTTTTTATTAAATTACATGACCAAGCAGTCTCCTCTCCTCCTTCTGAAGACATTTCTGTACATATTAGCAACAGATCTTCAAGCATATGCCCAATCCTCAATCTATGACTAATTACCTCAGTTTATCCAGACATAGCAATTAGCCAAACAATGAATGGTATTGTCCTCTGTTTCCATGTGGACCCCAGAGTTAAACTGACTGCATCAAACCGAAGATTATTCAACCAAAGTATTTTCTGTTTTTCATTGTATCTACATAAAAAAAGGAATGGTCTGTACTCATGCGGTTAATTACAGAGCATTTAACTGAACAATCCATCAAAATAAAGTATTTTCGTTTCTGCATTTCAAAGAAGCTGTGAATTTTGCGCAAAGAATAACGGATCAAACCAAAGTGACACTCAAACAGATGTTATTTTATAACTGTCTCGTCTGCAGTACAACAGCATTCTCCATGTGCATCTGACTTATTCACGAGTTGATTCCCATTTCAAGAACTTTTGTTGTAGAGCAACAGAAATACGATAAATATTATATATATTATAATTTTTCATTTTATTTAACAAAACACACAGTATAGACCCCTTCATGGTTTGTAAACAATGTGACATATTTTGAGGAGTGGGGCTTAGCTGGAAGCAAAAGATCTGAAACACTGTAGCTTGTAAACGGCAGTTAGCATATTTCAGCGGACTGTTTTGGCAAGAATGGACAAGGACAACGTCTATTTTAGAGAAGTCTGGTCTGTCTTTATCAAGTGAAGTCTGTCTAACAAATATATTACAAGAAGTAAGTGGAACCACTGTGGAGGGTAACGTATGCCACCTCTGCTCAGACACACAAGTAATGTTGCGTTAGCTCGCGGTTAGCATTGGATCCCATAAAATAATGATTAACTTAATTTGTCAAATCATCCATTCAGTAGTGATGTACGATTTGAGAGGACTGCCCACCATGCAATGAGCAGACATTCACACGTACTAATTGAGAAACCCAGCATCAACATGAAAGAAAAGTTGAAGGCATACAAATCGTTAGATGCCCATAACAATGTCTTGAATGGACATGTGCAAGATTTACAATAAATGAATTTGAACGATGACTTTTGTCCATTTGAACACAGAGGGTCTGTCTTTATCAACTGAAGCCCCTCCAACAAAGATATTACAAGAAGTAAGTCGAACCACTGTGGAGGGAAACGTAGCAAATGCAACTTCTACTTGGACACCTGTGAAACACACAATTAACGATGCGTTACCTAGTTAGTATCAGCCCTAATTAGCTAATTAGCATTAGCATGTAATAAGAAGCCCCTAAATAAGCATTAACTTAACATAATTTCACAATTTGTTTTTATTTTAACCCATTATGCTATCCAGGCTATAACTGATGATGCCCTGATGATGGATTTTTTAAGAAAAAAGCTAAAATACTGTGTTATTGTATGTTGTTTTTTGCAGGGACACTATAGTAGCTACAGTGTGGATTGCAGTGAGAGTGGAGGAAACATAAAACTGTTCCTATAATTCGTCTGAAATCTTTGAAATTTTCACACGTAGAATGACAGTAGACCAAAGAAGTGATCATAAAAATATGAGTCATATAGTGGTTTTACGTGTGTCTTCCTGTTTCAAGCTGAATTGGTTTTCACCAGGTCACGCAATGTTGCCCAAAAATATCTTTCACATAGGAAGTAAAAACATTTTTTCTGTTTATTCTACTCTCTTTTCATTTTGGTGGCCGCAGAGTCTTTAATCGTCTCACGTTGTACTGACGCTAAATAGAAGCTAAATAAGAGAAATTTTAGGCTTAACAGACATCCAGACATAGCAATTAGCCAAACAATAAATGGTATTGTACTCTGTTTCCATGTGGACCCCAGAGTTAAACTGACTGCATCAAACCGAAGATTATTCAACCAAAGTATTTTCTGTTTTTCTGTTGTTCCTATAATTCGTCTGAAATCTTCGAAATTTTCACACGTAGAATAACAGTAGACCAAAGAAGTGATCATAAAAATATGAGTCATATAGTGGTTTTACGTGTGTGTCTTCCTGTTTCAAGCTGAATTGGTTTTCACCAGGTCACGCAATGTTGCCCAAAATATCTTTCACATAGGAAGTAAAAACATTTTTTCTGTTTATTCTACTCTCTTTTCATTTTGGTGGCCGCAGAGTCTTTAATCGTCTCACGTTGTACTGACGCTAAATAGAAGCTAAATAAGAGAAATTTTAGGCTTAACAGACATCCAGACATAGCAATTAGCCAAACAATAAATGGTATTGTCCTCTGTTTCCATGTGGACCCCAGAGTTAAACTGACTGCATCAAACCGAAGATTATTCAACCAAAGTATTTTCTGTTTTTCTGTTGTTCCTATAATTCGTCTGAAATCTTCGAAATTTTCACACGTAGAATAACAGTAGACCAAAGAAGTGATCATAAAAATATGAGTCATATAGTGGTTTTACGTGTGTGTCTTCCTGTTTCAAGCTGAATTGGTTTTCACTAGGTCACGCAATGTTGCCCAAAAATATCTTCACATAGAAGTAAAAACATTTTTTTCTCTGTCAGCATTAGTAATTGTGTTTTCATCCTTTGCCAGTAATATGGTAGTGTGTGTCTGCCTGAGCTTGAGAGAAAGAGGTCAACAATTTTATTAGTTCTGCATTTAAAGGAATTTTGGTTGGAAAAACTATGAAAGAAAACAAGCCTCTCAGTGAAATGTGCTAAAAATTTTCCCCACAACTTTAAAGCAGTTGGACTGCCAGGTCTATTTGTATGGGTAAATGAAATGAGAGGTGAGGCATGTCACAATCCAAGTGCACAATGTGGAAATAAATTCCCCAAGGCTGATCTACATAATAGTATTCGTAATGGACCAAAAGGTTCTGTAACTAAAATAATTCTGTCAGGCTGACTTCAGGCTTTATATTTTAGACGGAAAATACTCACAGCAACAGATTTAAAGGAGGACAAAGGAAGCAAAGTCTCTATCTCCTGTGTTTCTTGTGACAGATCAATCACTTAATATGGACTTCTATTAACTCTGTGAAAGTTAAAGCCATATCTAATCAGTACCTCTAACATTTAATCTCTAACGTTTCTTCAATTCACAAATGCCTGTTACTTTCTTTGACTGACTCATGGTGTAGTGAAAAAATAAAAATTAAGGAAATGTCCTTAGGGGATCCATGTAGTTCACAAAGTGACACTAAAGTTGGCAAAGCAGCTATTAAACAACTGTGTGATGATGTTCAGTGCTAGTGGTAATAAGAATAGAAACGCCTTTGGCAAGGTGTGTTTTGGGGCTTTTGCCCCACACAAGAGATGTTATATGTATTTCAATTATGGTAAAACTTTCAGCTTTGTTTATGCACTTCACCGACTGTCATGCTATAAAATTCCCACAAATGACTAAATCTAGAACAATCTCATCTCAGCAACTCAAGCTGGTGCAACGCATCCTCAACTGTACCTTCACTGAAGAACAAACTGGTCAGTTAAATTATAGACAGAAGGGGCTTAACCTCTTTGTCTCTAGGTCTATTTTTCTGCCTCCTGTGCGAAAATGTCATATAATAATAAATGGGTTATATTTTCACAACTCTGGTTGTATGAATAATTTTGGTCACCTGTGACACAAACACCTGTAAGATTATTTTTATCTTACTTTATGATTTTGCGAATGTTATTTTCGCGACTCTTTGGCTTCTAGCTCTCTGAGTTTTTTGTTGCACAGTGAAGAGACAGACATCTTTGTAATTAGCAGCATCTCTGCTTTGATATGATACATTCACATGACACCTGTTTGTATGTCTATCTTGAAGTGGTGAGGTTAGCAGAAGCACTAAATTAGACGTTGGGGTTTTATTGGAGTTTTATTTGTGTTTCGTTTAGATGGCTTTTAGATGAGTTTCTCCCGGTCATTTTGGTGTATTACATGCTCGGAATGGGGTATGCTATCACGCCTCTAGATTGTCTGTAGCGTATGTACTGTATCTCACCTCAGCCGCCTGTACGGTATGTGCTCAGGTCAAAGTGGTTCAACCCTTTAAAGCCTGAACGTATTGCTTGTGATACGTTAAAGCACGCTGTATTTGAATTACCGCAGTGGTTTGCTCTATTGTGTGGCTGAACACTGAGAAGTTGTGCTTTTGTCTGGAAGACCTTCATGACATCTCAAGAGTATAACTTTAACCAACAATCCTCTCTTCCTGAGGATCACCAGTCTTGCAGTGAACAGCAGCGGTGCGTCATCATTATCGTAATGGCAGCTTCCCATTGTTCAGCCACACTTTGAATTTTGCCCATCGGTGAGTTACGGTAATTTAAATACCTCAAACCTTTCAGGTCTTAAAGGGTCAAAAGCTTTTTTATTATTTCATGTTATAGTTCAGCTAAGAGGATTTAAGTCTATAGAAAATGGTATCAAAGGCTTTAGATAATGACTGAGGGGCTTGAGCATCCCTGTACCAATAATCTAACCTTTTGACCTGAGAGTCAATTTAAGGAATTCACAACCTTTTCTACTACTTTATGTATTTTTAATATGGTCATGCTGCTAAATGTTTTGCAGCTGCTCAGACCCATCAAATATACATTTGCCATGTTTCAACGCCAAACCGCAGCCCACATTCTATGTAACTATATGGTTCCTCTTTCTTTCTATGATCAACATATTCTTGAACAAGCACCTCTTTCCATATCTTTACTTTTAATCACCGCTGTCATGCTAACCGATGAAGACATTCCCTGACTAGAGTTTGTCATAGAGAGAAGTCAATAACACCTATTTCTTCACGGACATAAAGTGCTACATGATAAGCTGTCCTAAAACATTAAGCATTTGTTAACCTTTCAGTCAACCAAATGCTTCCAGACACTTAGTTTGAATGCGTACTGATCCTTTGCTACGGACAGATTTGACCTCAGGCATAATTAGCCTAATAAAAGCATTAGATATGCTGTCAATATGATTTGCATAATCTGCAAAGGCAGTTTCATTCCTGAATGCAAGCTGTGTCCGTGTGACTTAAAAATGCTGCAGTGACATTTCTCTGGGTCTTTGTTCACACCTGTCAGGGGGAAATGTGATGGGAGATGGCAGCTGCAGCTGTGTCCAGTGTGTCCACCATGTTCACCAAGACCCTGCAGGAGTCCAGTAGAGAGCAACCATGCACAGGGAGTATACATTTCTGAAACAGAGAGCAAGAGTGAGAGAGAGAGAGAGAAATTTCATCTTCTACCGACAGGATTAGTTTCTTACAATGTCAACTGTGACATAATCCATGGAGATCAGAAAGAAGAGAAAAACTTAATTATTAGCCAAGGAGACAAAATAATGAAAAATACATGACTGACTTACATTAAACCAGATTTCAGAAACGTTTTCCCATGTAAAAGTTAGTAAAATACATGTTTCTTCACTAGACTTTTTTTTTTGTAGTTCACAAAAAATCATCTGCAGCGGCACTAAAAAACCCTACGGCGGTATCTCATCACAGGTTATTGATTATCCTGGTGATGTGTATCCGTGTGAAAATGACTTCAATACTGAAACTCATACAATAAGTCACTCATAGCAGCACAGAGGTCAAATCTGTCAGGTGACGTTGTTGTACCATGGCGCAGTACAGCCACTCTCACCGGGCTCTTAAGTCTCCCTTTTTAGGGGGGAAATAACGCTTCTCATATTACAAGCGTGCAGCATTGCATTGTTTAGGGTGCTACTACTGCACATTTTCCATTTTCCCTTTGCAGGTCAGATTGTATGAGTGGAAACACTGGCCCTTGTATGAACCATAGAAATATGACCCATCGCCTCAGTTTCATTTCCAGAGGTTGGACTTTGCAGAGTGCTTCTGTTGCTGCTCTGTTTTGTCATCATGGCAGACGACCAAATGAGACCTTGAGGAAAATTTTACCGCCCATCTCTGTGGCCACTTGGTTTACCGTCCCTTGCCCCATTAGCTTACATGATTGGCCCACCATTTGCATAATTGGTAGAGAGGGGCATGTGGACCTGAATGATCAAAGACATACAGTAATGTATTATCATGAAGCTACATGGGACACGTGGACCATCATATCAACCGGTTATTTTATGAATCTGGGGGAAACGAACAAGTGAACAAGAGGAAAACAAGACACAGCAGGAGTTTCATTGAGCGGTTATTTTTCGGACTATGTACAGGATTCATCGAGGGAATGGATGGCTGGGCCTCAGCAGGAATCAACCTTTTTCTGATTTTAACAGCAAATACCTTTACCCGGTGTTTATCCAACACTTGGGCTGAGTGGTAAAATTATCAGTGAGAGGAAACAGATGAAGCGTGAAAGCATCGCGAAGATATCGCTTCACATCCGGCTCAGCAAGGTAATGAGAAATAGTCCATGCATGGTTTTTTGGGATAAAGATTTTTGCTTTCTGTTTCCTATCGCAGTGGGGAAATCTGGCCAATGGGAGAAATTTCTTCTTTCTTCTCGCATAAATATCTAGAAGGGAAGTCAAGTCTAAATGCAATGCAGTTTGTTGAGTAAATATTGGATCAAATCAAGGGTTCGGCTGCATCAGCAGGAATTGATGTAGCTGTCAGTGTCTGAACCAATTCTCACTGGAAAAAAAATTACTATTTTATTTAGTCTGATTAATGGAACCTGTTGTGTTCCCATTTAAAATAGACATTGGTCGTGTGTAATTTGAATTGCATTGGGATCAATCCTGCAATCATTCGTTGCTTTAACTGATTGGAAGTGCAGTTAGAAAGAGTTTCACTACCATGCTGCAGAAATAACAACAACAAATGTGCAAGATTTTTTTAAAAAAGTCTTAAGTTATTCTACAAGCATTATACAAATTATTTTTTACCATAAATCACATACCATTTGGACCATGTTTTTAACTATGAATCATAAATAAGTTTTATAAGTTATATAAAATGCTTATATCTGACCCAGTTTTAAGTTTGAGTTATAAAAAAATGAAATTCCTTTTTTTAGGGATTCAAGTACACTGTGGTAACCTCCGCTCCACTACAGAGGCTGAGGTGAAGCTATTGTTTTGATGATTCTACGAAAAGACTACAGCGCTCCAGGCTGTAGGACATTTTGCCTTTGTGCAGCAGCAGAACGCCTCCTGCACAGTTTCTCCGTGAGCAGGGCCGTTCCCCGGAAAGAAATCCTCCTTACCACGGGCATGGAAAGGAAAGCCACAGATTGGAAATGTTCTATTGTGCTGTCAAACCAGCAGAAGCAAACATTAGTGTGATCGTTTCCCATGATGCTTGTCCTTCATGCAGAGAGATCAGCGGTTTCCTTGGCTCGCATTAATGCAACGGGGAGAAGAACAAAATGAGAGAGTGATGTCTGCTTAGGTAAAACAGGCCTTCATGCTTCCTTCTGGGCACTGGGCTGAGCTCCGCCTGCAGTGAGTGTAAATGTTCCAGGCTCCCTTGGCGGCACCACACACTGGCAGCTAACTCCCGAGCCACCCCGCCTGCTAACAGGATGAGCCCCTGAGCGCCACTTGTTTCAACAAAGTTATCAAGTTTAAAAACTGTCTCCTGGTGGCTTTTGCAGCATCAAAGTAACCGTCTTCAACTTTGACAGGTTAATTAATAGTCAAGCTTTGCGCCGCATCCTTTGAGGATTTTCATGTGACATTTAAATACATTCACTGTAGACGAGTTGATATATTCTTCGCACTGGTGATTCATTCATATGTTCACTCTATGTGGAGGCAGTGCATGTTTAACTAAATAGTGACACATGGTGCACATGAACTTATGAAATTTAGTATAAAGTGAGAATTATTGTGTGTATACTGTACAGCATAGGTCTTCAACAGGAGGTTTGCGACCCCTAGGGGGTCTGCGGTGGTACTGCAGGTGGGTCGCAAAACCTTTGGTTGATTAGACATTTTTGTATATATATATATTTCCCCCCCAACAAATTTAAATTTCTTTAAATACACATTGACATGAATCCAACATATTTTAGTAAAGGGATGAGGGATAGCTTAATATCGAATGCAAAATGATAATAATAATGTATATTTATAAATAGCACTAGTTTAATATAGAACACATACAGTAGGTGGAGGGTCTCTGCTTAACTTCTCCATCAGTTTGGGGTCCTTGGCCTGAAAAACAGAGTATGTAGAGGAACCGTAGTACATGTCCTAGTGTCTCACTTTGAAATTCAGTGCATAATCAGTGAGTGTTTTTCACTGATTATACAGTATGTAGAACAGAGCACAAAAAAATAAAATAAACACAAAATATTCCCTTTATTTTTTTTTTCCTACCTTAAGACTACACAGGGTCACCAATGTAGCTCTAAGAGGTATCTACATTTGCATTTTATTTACAGCTTACTTTGATGCCTTCGTATTTACAGTCAAAGAGAAGCGCTAAAAACACAGTGTTGAGAACAAACCGAAACTCAAAATGAGTCCAAAACTTTAGAAAAAGATACAGTCTCATGACGCAACAGTTGTCAGTGCAATATTCCACAATGCAAATATCCTTCATTCATATTATGTAGAACGTACATATTTTTTTTTTCCTAAAACAAAATGTCACTGAATCAACCGACATCGGAAAAAAAAAAAAATAACCACGTACTGTTTGCTGTGTCGTTTTTACACACTGAGAAACTCAATCATGCCCCCACCGCCTCTACACTCAGAAACAAGTCCATATGCTTAATGGAAAATATGATGATGTCATGGGTGTGTAGTGGCTTGGCATAGTTCAAAAAAGTACCAGAACTCAAATCAACGTCATAATTTCCAAAATTGACTCAATTCCTCTTGAGTTTTTCACACCATGACATTTTCAAATGAGAGGAAGAGAATTGTCCTTTGCGGTATCCACTGACATGAGCCAGAAAGTGTCCATGTGGGTTATTTCCAGGGTTGACGTGTATGGACGACCTTAAGTCTGTAAACGGGGACTAGTACACCTGCAGGTCTAATGCATTTCAGTCAGCCATGGGACCAAGTGGCGCCCTATCCTGGAGAACGAAAGCACTTTCGATGCCGACCTGCAGGCAGCCCTTAGGGCAAAGGCAATTTGTATCTTTCATTTCACCCACAACACAATGCAAAGCCTGTGTCTCTGCAGCCAATATGTTAACATATCACTATCACGGATTGGTTTCCTTAACCCTGTCTGATGTCTGTTTAAAAATATTCTGATCCCAAACTCCATTTAATTGGACAATATGGTTAGGAATACTGACTCAAGCTCACTGATTAAAAAAATAAAATAAAATAAAATAAAAAAAAACACTGCCTTTCATATGCTATTGAGATCAGTAAAATGCAGTCAGTCTAATGAAAAACACGGTAACTGATTTAACTAAACCACCTTTCATAGTTTATTCCATGTGTTCAAACACCCTTATGTATTGTTCAAGTACAACAATTAACAATAAAAGGGACAATAGTTCACATTTTTTTTTTTAAATTCACATTTGTTATACTGTTAATTCATATAGCTATTTATAAAACAAAACTAAAATAGAATTAAAACCATTCCTGTAAAATACCTTTTTGTAGTTTAATACAGACATTAATTCCACAGTATTTTCTTACAGAGTTGGCTCTTCACTATTTTCATAATCGAGTTGTTTGACCACAGTCAAATAAAAAGGAGCAGAGAACAAATTTTCTGTGTTTTCTTCCGTGGAGAAAAAGTCCAGTTAAAAATTAAATACACACCAAATTAAAAACAAAGTCACCTCACATCCCTTTTGTTGGCTTTACCACACAATATAAGCTTAATTAAGCGGTTTTGCTAATTTTTGTAGTTCATAAGAAAAGGCCAACATGCACGGTCAGGGTGCACTGAAGCCTTCCAAGCTAGGACCATAAATGAGTATCAAGCCTCCTCTTAAAAAAAAAAAATAAAAAATTACACGACATCACACAAATGAAGGTGCTTTGACAAGTTCAGCTGGGGTTTTGATGAAGGGCTCTACCGCCAACAGAAATCTCTCTCATTATTTATGGATGACTGGGGCTATGAGGGATTCAAGTATAAAAAAGAAGTGATTAAAAGAGAAGGAATCTCCTTGGCTGAGGCGCAGAAAAGGCAGAATGGAGCAGGCTTGTGAATAACAATATGCACGTCTGGCAGCGGAGTGAGCCAGTGAACGTAATGCATTACCAATACTCCTCTTGGATTCCTTTGAACAGAATCACCAACAGGGATGAGGAAATGGAGTCACACAAAAAATGAGTCAAAGACATTGCAAATTTTCATCCTCTAGCAGCCGCACTTGGAGGGCAAAGACTGTTAAAGAATCTCCAAAAAGAGAAGGGCACTCTTCTATTAATACAGTGCAACTGATTGCAACCATGTTTTCTCTCTCTGTTTTTTTTTTTTTTTTTTTTTTTTTTTTTACAGTATATTAAAAACCAAGTTGAGCACAGTCAAAGAAAAAAAAAAAATGTGGTCATGTACACAACTGTCTTTGGCAAAGTCCCATGTCCTGCATCTGAGTCTGTTACTAGAAAGCCCCGTGTTCATGTCACCTTCGGCCCATTTCACTCTGTCTCATGAAATGAATGTTGTTGACACTGTCTGCCAGCTCGGGGTACTGGTCGACTGAAACAACGTAGTATCCGTCGTAGCCTTGCACCTTCCCGGACCCCAGGAGCTGCTGCTTCTCCCCTTCAGTCCAGGTTCGCGAGCCCTCCTCGCCGTCCCTCAGTCTCTGGCGCTCCCGGGCCCAAGCCTGGGCCACAGCTCTCTGCCGGGCCAGCTCTAGGACGCGGGCCTTCTCCTCGTCCACGCTGCTGCCGTAACGCGTATTCAGACACAGCGCGCCGTACTGCAACTGGATGTCAGTAATGCGCCTAGTCCTGCCGTTGAGCACGGTGTTGACCTGAGACACTGTCACGTTGACGCCGTTCTCCAGAGTGCGCCGGCCCACCGTCATGCCGATGAGGGCCAGGTCCCCCTCCACCGAGCCCAGCTTGACGAAGTAGTGCGTGTCCATTCCAGTGACGGTGAAGTGGAGGTTTTCGAGATAGAACGCGTCGTTGAGGACGGCGGCCATGCGGCGCCCGTCCTCGTTGGCCAGGCTGATGATGTCCGTGCCTATGCGGCCGTCCCGGATGGCGAATTTCACCCCCTTCCCGAAGATGGAGCCGCCGGAGGCGAAGATCTTCTTGTCCTCAGTCTGAGGACATCCGGCACTTTTGGCTCTGTAGATCTGGCCAAAACGTTCCAGCTTCACAAAGGCCTTCAGCTGCCTCTGAACTTCACACTGAA
The DNA here is from genome assembly GCF_022458985.1 of Mugil cephalus. Taxonomy (NCBI): domain Eukaryota; kingdom Metazoa; phylum Chordata; class Actinopteri; order Mugiliformes; family Mugilidae; genus Mugil; species Mugil cephalus. Next base: position 5,290,649 of record NC_061778.1, read on the forward strand.
CACCCAGCAAAGACTGCAGAACAAAGACAACACTGTTTAGTCACACAGCCCCCGCAGCAGCTACACACACAGTAAAATATAGTTTTCTGTTTGCTCTCTGAGAAGGAAATTGATTTAGAAAATATCATTCTATTGTTTTCTTTGAACTGTGTCTTCAAAATATTTTTTTGTTTTTTTTTAAATGTTTTTGAAGATAGACAGTAAATTCAAAGGTGGCACATAAAATATAAACCTCGCATTGATCTCATATTCTTATTTGATTAGACGTCTTTATTACTTTAGATATAAAAAAAAAATCAGGCTAAAATTGCTTCTGTTATCAGTGGCGAACAACAAATCCATGATACTTTGAAGCTGTGAATGCATCGCACATAGTCAAGGTAGGGGCAGAGGTGTTTGTCAGCAAATGCAATTCTCTCTGATCATTTATGACAGCCATGATATTTTGAAAAAGGGTGAAATTGCTGTCTTCTGACAGCCATGCTGTGCCAAACATTAAACAGGAATCTGCTGGTAACTTGTGTATGTATCACATTCCTTTAGGGATCAAAGCTTTCTATAGATACCGCGTTCCTCTGAGCCAAAATTAATATTTGCTCCTAACACCACTTGACAAGAGATACTCCTAAGGAAGAAAGAGAGATGTTAAAATGAAGAGAAAGATATGAAATGGAAGCCGGCCAGCGCACAGTGAGACAGTCGCCTGGATGCATCTGAGCAGCAACAAAAAGGCTCTCAAACTCTACGCCTTCCTGCCATTGCCTACGATAAGAGGCACTCAGCGTCCTGAGGAGTTTTTGTCAACCAGTCACAACCAAAGTCTTCCTGACAGTTTCTAATTCTGTCTGGCTGTGCTTCTGCTCGAGGACGACTACAGGCTGGGGGACTGGGCGGGGCTGACGGGTGCAGAACAGGCTGCAGCGGCCGGAGAATCTGCCTCCTCTTTCACGTGACGACTGCATCAGATGCAACACGAAGAGAAAACCTGCGAGAAGGGGGGGCGGGGGATGGGGATGGGGGGGGCAGCTGGGCTGTCGGGCCTCTCGGGAGCCGCGGCCTGGGGGGACACTTCACACCACGCCACTCCGTGTTTGTTTACCGTGCCAGTATGTGACCTGGTCAGCTGTCCCAGGGGCGGCGGCGGTGCAGGGGGCAATGTCCTCCACTTTACTGAAAGAGCCTCCCGGGAAACTTCCGCAGAGGCATCATTCACCTGGCATGGGGGCGCAATCAGCTTCCAGCACAACCCGGAATGAAAGATCAAGCCTCGCGCCGCACATACCTCATCTATCTGGCCCCTTATGGCATTTTTCAATCTGTGTGTGGATTCAGCAGCACGGCAAAAGCAGGGGTTTAAACGGACAGAGACAGAACGGGCGGGGACGCTTTTCTCCCGAACAGAATCAAACTGTACGGGGTGCACCGCATCTTTTAAAACTATATTTACGCTTTAAAGAGGTCTATAATCTTAATTGGGCTGGTTTGGCCATCTGCAGAGAGGATCAGCGTGGCATTAGCCATCTCACAAGACCAATTTTGAAGAAGCTCGTCTAGATAAGAATATCAAGCGGCAGCTCGTGCGCGGCGTAAAGACTAATTATCTCAATCTTTCCTTACATAAAATTTATAGTTCATACTCCAGAGGAGTGCTGAAGGCAACGCTCCTTCACAAACAAGAAGAGAATCGTCTAATCTAGGCTAACCTTGTTATTTGAAGCCTCAATAGCGGGATTTTATTTCGGCTATTGAAGTCGATCGTGTGTATTCTTGAATATATAATTGAAGAGCCGGTTGTATAGATGAAACATTCTTCTCAGTTATATTTTTATTCAAATGCACCTACTTATATTTAGTTCTTTCGAGTGGAAGAAAACATAGATTAATTTTAGCATAATGATAGCCCTTTTATCAAGACTTCAAGTCATAAACAGTCTTAGTCACCACATATTATCTTGCAGTGGTGGCGTTACAGTCTTAAAATTATGGGATTTTTAAAAACGGGATCTGACCATCACACAGAGAGTAATTTCCCTCAGCGGTTAGTTAGAACTGCAACTGTACATGCCTGAAAGAGGAAGTTGCATTTATCCTCTTTGATCTACAACACGATTCCATCAGATGTACTCCCAAATAGCTAAAATGGAAATCGCTGGGATGTCTTTGGATTCAATTATGTTGCAATTCCTTTGTAGATGGGCACCTTTGGCGAGTTCAGACATTTCTCTGTGGAGTGTCAGACACAAGCAGAATGCATCAGTCCATCAATCCCATTGGGATTTGACGGTAACCTTCCTGAGCGGTATGCGCTCGATGGGGACAAAACTGGGATTTCTACTGCTATAACTTTTGCCCTACACATGTGCGACCTGTAAAATTACAATGCAGATTTGCAAGTATTTAATTTTCCAAAGTTTATAGGCTTAACAATAGATGGGGACAGTTTTTTTTTTTTTTTTTTTACGCGCTATGCTTAGCAGCCAGAGTGTGATGAAACATGAATCTGCCCTCTTGATGGGTGGCATTCACTAGTCTAGCCGTAACCAAACCCAGGCAAACAACAATGGCCTCTTCAATAATTCAGGTGAGTTGGAGGCAACTTAAAAGGGCTGATAATAGCGAGAATCAGAGCATGTCTACCACTCCTCAGACCTTGGCTAACAGTGTAAAACTGAGATGAAATCAATGGCTGGTGGTGGAGGGAATGGAGAGTGAATTTCCCTAATGGCAGGACAATTACAAGAGCTGTTTAGCTAGACCCCATTCCACAAGACGAGGACTAGAGGCTGAGACCTGGCTCACCGGGGCCATGTTTTGGCCTGATAGCTGCCTGATCCCCCGGGAGTCTGGCAACTCAGAGCTAGGCCTATTTGCTAATGATGCTGGAAGTGAAGGCAGAAAGTGATCTGTGGCAAGATGAAAGGACGGGACAGGTGAGAGCGGCTACCTTGGTGCTATCCCACTCCTGCGTTTTGATCTGTGTGCGGACCAGCTCGTAGGACGGCTCCATGGCTTCCGTGTTTGGTTTGCGGTAGCCGGGGATGACATTGTACAGCTGGAAGCCGAACGTCACCAACCAGCTGTTCACATCTGCGGAGGAGAGGTCGAGTCAATGAAACAGCGACGGGCGCAAGCAAACGCGAGCATATCTCTGCCTTCGGAGGAACCACAAAGCGCACGAGAATTAATTTGTTAAATCTGGACCGCTCTCGTTCTGCGGTCAAGTGGCAGTCTCCTTGAAATGCTCCTCACTCAGCCTGAGCACTTGATTTGTTTATGAAATAGGACCAGCTATGCTAAACACTTGAGATGGTGTGGATAATTCATGTCCACTCCTACAGGTGCAGCACTAATGACACACAGCTGGGTCCCGCAAACGGCAAGTGACATCTGCTGCTGTGCTGATAATTATATACTTTAATTTCATGTCATTTCAAGGCATGTGAGACTTCAAGACAAGATATTTTGAACGCTCAGCGGGTTCTTCTGCTACATTTTTTTCTTTTTTCTTTTTTTTTCTAATGAGAGGCTGAAAGTGACACGTCTGAAATTCAAATCCATGCAATCATGATAAAGTGGTTCAGTTAATACCAGCCACCAACACTGTAGTTCTAGGTGCTGCTGCCAGACGTTGTAATAAGTTGTCATTAATTCTGAATGTAACAAAGAAGGCTGCAGCCAAGACTGGAAGCAAAGTTTGTGTTAAATCTGAGCTGTTTGTTTTCTGCTCCTTTCAGTGTGTTTATTATGAACAGCAGAATCATTGCTGTGACACTTCATGGGGAGGGGGGGGCAAGTTTGTCACAGATTGGCACTGCCACATTTGTGGCACCTGACAAAGCTTTTTTAAATAAGAATTAGTTTGAGGACAATGAAAGGACCTTGGTAATTTAGGGAAAGGAATGTGAATGTCAGCGCCATCAATCACAATTGAGGCAGATCCAGTACAGTATATCTATCTAACAGTCTGTTTAGCATTCAAATGCCAGTCAGCCCCTAATGGTGGACTCTGAAGCTGAACGCCTTTCCATCTGCCAGGCACTTAAATGGCTTTTGCTGCAGTGAAAGAAGGAGAAGGCTAAACTCTACCTGAACAAAAAAAAAATTTACTATATTCCCTCACAGTATTGTCTACAGGTAAACGAATAAAGAATACAAAAAAAAAATATATATTATTACACAGCCAACATAATTGAGTAAATACAAAGCAGAATGAATTAAATCTACTCTTTATGAATGCGATCCAGCTGAAGCCGACTGGTTGAACCACAGAGCGCTCACCGAGTATCCTTAACAATGTTGTTTTGCTTCCAGCTAAAGAGATTGATACAACCAGGCCTGGCTATGGTTTCTATGGTGCCATTGTGCTCTCCTTCTCCATTTGGGGCGCTTTCACTGCCATTTACCTCCTCTCTACCTCAAAGAACACAGAACATTTCTGGGAAGGGACCTGAGTGTTCGACAACAGAGAGGGCTTTACGATACGCCATTGTTCCCTTTGAGCACTTTTCAAATGATGGCCACTGGCCACAGGCACAAGCGCACACACAGACACGCAACCTCAGTGTCCCAGCGAGAAAGCTCTTAAAACCTACAAAGCCTGTTGCTTTTTAATTTAATTTCAGCTGGACTCTTTTTTTTTTTTTTCTCAATCGTGGCTTGATGTTTGAAATAATATAAAAAATAAAAAAAAAACACACCAAATCTGACACAGACAACTACTGTTTGCTGTAAGCGACAGCAGTAAAAGTAATACGCATTATTGTTTGCTTTAGTGGAACTCACTAAACACACAACGAGATGCAGTATTTAACGGGAAAAACAGCGTGAGTTGATCTGTTCTCATAAATTATGTTTATAGAATGTTGTAAAACTTAAAATAAAATAAATCTTTAGTTCAGAAATTGCATTCCTCTGTTTCCATCCACGGCGGATATAACAGTCTATTAAATTAGCCACAATGTCTCTGTTTAGTGATAAAAAAAACAAAACAAACATCTTTACATTTGTGTATTATGATAGTTGTCTTGTAAGATGTTAATGTGACATAATTATCAAATCTTCAATCATAACTGTGAGATAATTTCTCTTTTGGGAATGCAGCCTACTTCTGTAAAACGCAAACCGCCCTGAAATCCCACTCCAATGACAGCTGAGGTTGCAGACGAGTCTTTAAACGTTTTGACACTTTTGTTTTGTGTAATCCTGCGTATAGGAGGGCTAAGATCATCCCATTAAAACTACGTACCTGTCATGTAGCACTTTATCTCCTCGTTATTGCTCAGAGGATTGTTATTCTTGAACATGTACAAGTTGAAGGGCACGATGCGGTTGCTGTTGAGACGTTTCCAGACCTCGTGGTCAGGAGTTGTCCAGCGGCCAGCGAGGACGTCGTAATCCCGTCTGCCCATGTGCACCAGTTTGCTAAGAGGCTCATACAGTCCTCCCTGGTAGCCGATTATGAGCTGGAAGCTGGGGTTGGTGTCGAGGTAAACCTCTCCGAAGGCCGTGTGGAGGACCTGCTTGATCATGAGTCCTGAACCGCTGAACACGGCCAGAGGGGTGCCAATGTTGTCACAGGCCACATAAAACTCATCGCCACTGCTTAACTCCATGGCAAACAGGTGTCCTTGCAGGTCGTAATAGAGCGAGGTGATCTCAGAGCTGGAGTGATTGTACATGTGGGTGACCCGAGTGGGGCTGGATAAATCAGCATAGAAGAACTGCAGGTGGTGGCCTGCACTGCTTCTGCTGGACACCCTTCTGCCCAAGCCGTCGTAACGGTACTTGATGCTCCAGTTGCTCACTTTGTTGTACACTTTAATCAGCAAGCCAGCCGAGTTGTACTCAAAGTAGACATTCCCGCGCTGCTTAAGAAAACCGTCCTCATCCATCCTGTACTGGACGTCTCCCAAGCAAGTGATGCGGTCTCTGATATCGTAGCGTAGAGGCGTGAGGCGTGCGCTGTTGCCCGGGCTGAGGAGGTGCAAGTTGCCGTTTAGGTCGTAGCTGTACCTCCACAGAGGCTTGTCGTTGATGGAGACCACCTGCAGTTGGCCGTCAGCGTCATATTCGTACGTGTAGCGTGTGGTGTTGGCGTAAGGCCCGACTTTTAGCTCCTTGGCCACCACTCGCCCCATATTGTCGTACTGCACCATCATCCAGTACATGAGCGAGCGGAAGATCTCGTACTGCACCTCCTTCACTCGGCCGTAAGCGTCAAAGTGTTTGGTGTGGGTCATCACCGCCGTGGTTATGATTTGATTTATGTCATAATAGATCACTCCGAATTTGCCGAACTGCTCGGTTTTGCCAGACACGTCATCGTAGCGATATAAGTCAATAGGCAGCGGCGTTTCATTGATGACCGCCTGCATGCTGGTGACGCGGAAGCTGTTGTCGTACACGTAGTCAAATCTGGCGTTGACCATGCCCTCCTCGCTGAATCTGAAAATCTGCCTGTCGATCAGAGGGCCAATTTGACGGTAGCGGATGGTGCAGGTGAAGCCCTCACTCTGCAGGTTGACGGTCTTGAGCATGCCCGCCACCTCGTCGTAGGAGAAACCGATGCGCGTGGTGTCATAAAGAATCTCCAGGAGCTTGGAGAGCTTTCCGTATTTGTAGATGATCCTGCGACCTGTGCCCAGGTAGGTGGTCTGCAGCAGCTGGCCGTCCTCGCTGTAGTCCTGGAGCACCGAAGCGTTGCCTTCAGGAGGCTGGTAGGTGTTTCTGTAGTAGCCAATGGAGCGGGAGGTCTCTAGGGTCTGCCGGGCTACGTTGGGCATGGTCACAGAGGAGAGACGGTCATTTTTGTCAAACTCAAAGATGTACTGCCTCTGGCTGTAGAGCAGCAGCACCATGGACTGTAAAGACAAGAGGAGACAGTGTCATTTCAATCGAGTATAAAGACAATATAGCTAGTTTACTTAATGTATTTGCTGTGAAACAGAGTCTTAAAGATAGATGTAATCACTTTTAAGATTTAATATCTGATAACTGTACTTACAATTCAATCTAAAATATTAAAAATAGTTAAAAAAGTAATCAGTGACTATATTCCTCATGTAAATACATATAAGCTTGGAATATGGGTGACACTGGACACTGTATACCACAAAAAGAACGTATTACGCATGCAAGTCTGACCAAATCTAATTTCCATCACAAAAGGGGAGTTGTTGATATTACTCTGACATTAAAATCTCCATAGGAGATGATTTCACAAACACGCTGCTTCTCATTTCTTTCTATGATCTTTTGATCCACGCAGTATGAGGGAACTTTCACAACTCAGCAAAACTGAAAATTTTCCCTCGTGCCCGTCTCAGACCGGTAAACAAGGCCTTTAAATCTGTTGTTAGAATGTCACAACAGGTCTAATCTCAACCCCCAGAAGCTGCTGAAAAACTGACTATAGACTATTAACAAAGTAACTGGCTGGCATTTTCATATTACCAGTCTAAGCCGGAGTATAACAGCTCTTCACCCTCTCCCAAACAATCCTCCCTTCAATTAGTGGGTAGAAAGTGACATTTCACTCTGTTCTTTTCATCAGAGCTATTTCAGGTTGAACTTTGCTGTCAGGCTGTGGTAACAAAGTATAACGTCTGCTGCGCACCAGACACTTTTAATTACATTTTTGCCTGATATCTATGCTGGAGCCTGATAATGCAGCACAAACACAGAGTATTACAAGTTAACTTTCGACTGAAGTCTAAAATTCCCTGTCAAGTTTCTTACGCAAACACACCTCCACAATTCATCTCAGCACGTTACCACCATCTCATATTACATTTTTATCTTATTATTATTTCCGTAGCGCCAACAATCTGTACCTTCTCGAGATAGGTGTAGCTCCAAGATTTGCCATCAGCAAATATCTGGGAGGTGATTCTGCCGTTCTGGTCATACTCCATGCGAACAGACATGGTGCCTCTTTGTATACCCGCCACATGCCCTCCAGAGGAGTAGGTGACGTTGACGCCATTCAGGCGGCTGCTTGGTGCCCACAGAGTGGGCCGACCAGCCTGGTCATAGTGGATCCGTAATGTAAACTTCCTGTGATCGTCATAGACCTTTTCTGTTCTGGTGATTCGATCAAAATCCAGTGAAAGCAAGTTCCGGTTATGAACCTATTGGGAAAGAATAGGGGGAGTCAGAAACATTTAAATTGACCATAGCAATGACACCAAGCAGGAACGGACATGTTTGGAGGCTGGCAATGACTGAGAGGGTTTCTGCACTCTCTTCTGGGGTTGGATCTTACAAGGAGACCTTTAATCACAAAGGGATTATATTATATTCATCATTGCGGCATCATTACAGCAGCAGAGCTCTATCTCAGAACTGCAGGAACCACTGAAGTAATGAAATTGTAAGAATTACAACGTTTCTTTGTTTGTGCAAAAATACAGCAGTCTTACTGGGAGTACATCTATTCATGCAGGAACATTAGAGTCACAGTGATGATTAAATTCATGAAAATAAGCCCCAGGTGACTAGTTTTTATTTAGCCATTTGCAAAAATTGGGAAAGAGGAAAAAATAAAATAAAAAATCAGTTCTTCTCCCCTCATCTGACTCAGAGCATTGTTTAAGTTACACACACCTTTTGAATGCCTGAGGCTGAAAACCAAAAGTGACCTTTCACTTGACTGTGGTCAGAGCTGAAAGACACTGCTCTGGAGAGTGAATGCTTTAGGGGGCTGCACCTACAGCACAACCACAAATATCAACAGCCTCTGTAAGCAGGAGCTACAGAGGTAAATAAAATCATTGCTTGTCAGAACAAATCACCGTAGCTTTAAATACCATCTGGTAGATGTAAAAATATGGGGCTGTGGAAATCTCTGGTGGTAATATAATATAGCATCAAATCCTTTATTATTCATGTCATTCATGTTTATTTTTTTATTAAACTCCGTAGTTTCTCTTCAGGTATGCTATCATTTGGCCTGGGGAATGGCTCGGCAAGGCTTAAAAAACATCTTAAAGTGCTTATAAAGCTGTTTCTGGCGACTCTCCAGACACATGTCACAGAGCTGGTCACGCAAGGCTTGCTGAGAGACCTCACGTTTTAAATCTCGCATAAAGGAAAGCATGCTTAGGTCTCTCATCTGTGAAGGGACAATTATTCTGGAGGCAATTAATGTCACTGATGCCTTATTTGGAGAATAACTTTTAACTAAAACCAACAGAATGATGAAAGGCGCACATCCATGGACGTTTAGAGCAGCTCAATCACCCTGAGCCCTCTCTGAGGGGGTTGGGGTCCTTCACTGGATCTGGAATTAGGAACAGACTGGTCCTTGATAGATATCTTCTCTTTCACTTTCAAATGCTGTCAGACTTCGCTAAAGTTACTGTGCAATTTTGTCATTTTGTTAAGAGAAGATATTAAAGACCGAGACCCCTCCTGATCTGACATTTCCTGAAATGCTGTGCTTAAAGTCTTCCATGCAGCAGAGGTTTGCCGTCTGCACAGAAAGGTTCATCGTGCAAGGATTTGGATTACCAAAGACTCCTGCTGTAGAAATTAAAAGGAAATGTCCTACAGCAGCGACTTCAAGCTCCCATGAAAACAGAAACGCACTCATTGGTCACTCAAAGAAAAACTGTCGGTATGTGAAAATGCCTTGTTTTAATTTAATGACTAGTTTTCTTCCATAGCACCAGTTACATTGACTCATTCTATCAAACAGCCACTATATATTATAAGCCACTATGAGGATACCACAATGCTGATACGCTAATCTGTTATTATTTCCGTTTTGAAGAGGATGAAGGTGGAGCGGCAGCCGCACGAGTTCCCTCATTACTGAACATTAGCAAACTACTCAAACTAAGAGGAGGATGGAAAGAAACTGTGTCAATGTGCTTCAGGGACATAAATCATAAAACACTGTAGGTGGCTGGGAGGAGCCGCTTAAGAAGGGGCAATCTGAGGACCAGCGGTGACCTGTTTAGCCTCGGGACATAAAAAGCACAGACACACACACACACATACACGAACTGTTCGAAAGTGTGACAAATCCAGCCAGAGCACAGAACTGGAAACACAAACGGCAGCTGCCTAAATACTTTTGCTTTCCTCTGCTTTCATGTCTGCTCACAAAGAGACTCGACAGAGATCTGTGAAGTCAGAGCAGCGCGGCTCTCGCCCCTCTCGCTCCTGTTCGCATGCATCTCTCTGTTCTGTATTCAAGACCCCCCGTCCCCGACCGTGCGGTGCCACACACTCATCCAGCCACCCACGTAATATCACTTGACATGTCACTCAAGGTCGCTCAATGATTCCAGCTCCGCTCATCCCCTCTGCTCTTGCCATTAGGCTGCTCCCATTTCCCATCTCACCCCTGGGGCCATTGTCTGTAACATACATTAGTAGCTTTTACTTCCAAAAGGGACGACAAGGCCATTAAATGAACAGCCAATGACAGACAAAGTGGCACCTCCCCATTAGCTGTGTTTCCTCCCAGAGAATTGTGGAAGACAACTTAACCAGAGTTGGTGGTTGTTTCAAGAAAGCCAAGAAAAACAATGCATGCGTTTCAGTCAGGACACGTTTGGTATTGGTGGCCTGTTTCCTGCATTCCTGCTGGGTTACAGTCAAACGCTGTTTGTTTATAACATTATGAAAAGGAACCTGTTGATAGCCTCTGCGTAAATTTGTCATCTGTGAAAAGTAATCTTTTATTTGGTCTCTCGCTGCAATTTTATTTATTTAAAACTTACCCTTACCCTTATCAAAAAATCGTGTGGACAAACTGAAATTTATTTTGTTTACTTAGATCTCATTTAGACCAAGACCAGGCTTAAATAACTGTGACGGACAGCGCTGGTGTGAGTGTGCCGTTAAAGATAACACACCCATGCAACTGAAGGGCTATTACTCACCAAAACAGTGATTACAGCAATGAAGCGCAATTTCAATCAAAATTAAAAGCATTAACCTCTTATCCAGCCTTATTCCAGCCTTTTTTGCAAAAAAAAGGAAAAAAAAAACACCTATTCAGGACATAACCAAAGTAAACTGAATGCTGTTCATGAACATTTTGGAGCTCATGCGTCGTCTTGGTCTCTTTTGAAAGCCAATACTCCGACGTTTCTACCACAAAAATCAGAATCACTCTAAATGGTATCGTCCCTGAGCAATAAAAGTTGGCACATAGTTAATAAATAAGAAGATGTTGAGTCTGCCTGAATTAAAAAAAAAAAAAGTGTTGGTTGTAGAAGAAAACTACATACTGCATGCAGAATTTACTCAAATACAACTCGTGCACAGAGCTCTGATTGGTTTAGGCTAGTGCCATGCCATCTAGGACCCAGGAGAACATTAAAGGCTTAACTGCATTTACACAAATGGTACACAAATTCAAAGATCTGCAGGGGCAGACTAAGTGTTTGGATGTGGTTTATGCATAAGTTAACGCCAACACAGTGATCATCTACAGGCTGAACCCAGAAACATCACTATTAATGAGAGTTTTAGCACTTTAGTTGAAATAATATTTGAAGCAGTGGAAATACTACATAAACTGTAATAACTGAAGTCAAAATAATCAATCAGACCAACTCTCTCTTTTAACAAGGCAGCATGCTTACCCTTAATCTGCGTCCGTACACGGTGACCTGTCCACGAGCCTGCTCCTTCCTCTGCCTCCACTCCACCAGGTTGAGGCCGTTGTCGATAGCCAGGCTCACGTTCCTCTTGCTAACTGTGGGGTTGACGGTACCGGCCAGCAGGTGGGGCTCAGTGTACAGGGATACCTCCATGCCATTGGCCAAAACTAGGCGCAGAGACCCGTCCAAGCCGATGAAGTAGCTATTCCGAACTTGATCTGAGGATACACAGAGAGGAATGGGGGGAGACGATTGGGATTAGAAGGGGAGAAACGAACGCAGCCTCTTGCCGCTGATGCAAGAGTACTAAATCTAATATTCACCTCAGTGAGACGCAAACATAATAACTTAAAATGGCTTCTCAGCAAAAAGAAAGCCTTTAGCAGCAGTATTTAACTGAACCACTGCGGTAATGTTGGGTCTGGGACAACAAAGATCAATAGCGAGAGGTTTCACAGCGCCAGTAAAGTAAAGTTTTACAGCTGTTGCAGCAGCCCGGAGGATACGGAGGGATGAAAACTATCAAGGCTGCCGGCTTGACTGCGGCCACCGCGCAGGCAGGGTGAAACAAAAATCACGCACATACAGTCACACACACGCACACACTCATTCGCAGGGGATAAATCTGAGCCTGTCTGTTACTGTCCCCAGGTGACGACAGTCTGTGTTTTCCAGCTCCAGACCAGTGACTAATGTTTCCACAGAGCATCTCATATACATTCATCAGAGAATACCTCCTTCGTGCCTCCTGTCAATACCCTGACAGGGACCGGGATGGATATTATTCTCCAGAAGAACAATGGGAAATTAATGGTTTGTCAAACGTTACTTTAGTCAGTTCATTTAACAGAAAAAACAATCACACACATACACTGTAATTTCCTGTGTTCATGTGCCATATTCAAGTGGCTGTGATGAATTCGTTTTTGTGAACAGAGAACAATAAGCATCATGTGGGAAGAGGATATCTTTTTTTTTTTTTTTGGTTTTGTTTTGTTTTGTTTTTCACAAAGCACCACAGGGTGTGTTTGGGCTGTTGTGACAAGAGGAATGGGCAGAGGAGGCAGGGCCGACCTTGCACCGGCCCTTACCTCTCCCTCTATCATGCAGACACTTCAGGAGTTGACCAAAGACCTCTGGGGCGGACCCTACCGAAAGGGGGGCCTCTGAGACTGGATGATGCTGGAGAATAGTGCTGAAGAGGGGAGTTCGCGCTAATGCATGGACACAGTTCAGCAGGGGGGGGGGGGGGGATCTGCTCCACAGTGACATTTAAGGAGGCTGCCGTCAGCTTAAAATGAAACAAATAATGGCAACACTACACCAGACTACCACGGTGAGGCTGCCCATTCTCAGTTGAAGAAATTTGTCTTGCTGTTATCGTCTGTAATAATTTCTATTTGTTAGTTACTACTCTAAGTCGAGGCTAGTACATGCATCAAGACCAGATTTTTTTTCTATCTCAACTGACTATACATTTTAATCTTAGTGTATTTTAGGTATTTTATTTGATTTAAAGCCTTGTTATAACTCTAAACCTGACTGGAGCTGCGACTAAAAAGCATTCAAGTCTGTCCTTAACCTTTAGAATCTGAAAGTTATCACCTTCACATGATTGTAGTGAAGCTTGCCGAGGATAAAAAAAAAACAAAAAAAAAACAAAACAGTCAGATGACCACAAAAGAATCTTGAAGGCAGTGCATTCATGTGTTATGTGATCACCCAGTTGCCAGATTACAAAGCAGACAATAGCGAATTAATTAACAGCAGAGTTCCTGGCGCCGGTTTTTCTCGCAGGCGGATGTCTACAACAAGGTCACACAACATGGAGGTGACCACTCAGTTGAACAACAGCGAGAGACCAGAGAGTATCATCTCCTGTTTCCGACAGAGCTGAGAAGTGACACAGTATTCCCAAAGAGTAGAGGCTGCGTTCCTTTTTTTAATTTATTTATTTTTTTAATTCATTTATTTTTATCTCAATTAAAGCTGCACTCTCTGATGATCGGATCCCTCACACTCTTGGGCATGTAGATGTCCTCAGGGCCGGAGTTACATCGCTTGTGTCCGTTATGTGACGTTAGAAAACAGCCACTAATTACACGTCACGTTTTTGCATCATGTAGAATGATATGACGTGTGTCGCATGACGCTAATTGCTGTTAACGACAACTCAACACTTCCATGTATATATCAGGGGTTCATGACAACACGTCGAAATCTGCTGCATCGCCACGGCAACAGTCCTCAACCAAATCTCACAAGCTTCACGGTACACTACGGGTGGGAAAAATACCAATATGGCAATACATTGCGATGCTTTTTCTTTTGATTACAATATTAGAGGCACTTTGAGAACAAGTGCAAGAAACTGGAAATGGATGTAATGTGAATTAATATTGTTTTTTGATGCAAATTGTCCAATGAATTATTATCGCCATGTGATGTACACATATGCAACTTGTATTGCATATGTATGGTTGATTTACTTGTTTAGGCAGCATTTAAAATTTATCAGTGAAGTATGTAGAATTTTGCAGTATATCGCAATATCATAATATTGCAATAATGTATCGGATCGTGACTCATGTATCGTGATACATATCATATCGTGAAGTGTTGCCAGTACCTTCCCCTGCAGTACACAGCAGTATGATTTTCCAACTACATCTGAGGTGCTGAAACTGCTAAGCAGAAACTGTAAAAGCGTGCCACCTGTTACATGATGTCTGCAGTGAGTGACACTATGACCATGACTATAAATGGCTATAAATACTGCCATACAGTATACTGTAGATGTATTCAGACTAAGAATTTTGAGAACTTTGCATTAAAAAGCCCTTTAGATGACCAAAAAGGCTAATTCTCTCTACTTTTTGTTTTACAGTGGCTGCAAGTGACCGAACTGAAGCCCAGTGAGCTTCTGTTGGAGACCATATTGCTGCACATAGCAAAATACTTCTTTTTGATTTTTTAAGCACCTTCAGATTTTGGTTAATTCCAGCTCACTCAGAAATTCACTCACTCAGATACGAGTTACGCTACATGCTGTTCAGGCACTAATCAGGAGCTAGGTGGTAAGGTGTGTTGGCGGAGCCTATTAAAAACTAAAACAGCTCCAAAGCTGAAGAACGAAGCCACTGGTCAGGCCAAAACAGAGATCCAAATGCCTAAAAGTGTTGGAAAAACAGTACGCTTTCCTCATGCGTCATTTCTCAAACCTGAGGGATCTCGTATGGACCATGCGCCCTGTGTTTATGATTTATTTTTGCAACAGAAAATCAATATATGTTTCATTTCTGGGAAACAGGAGCTGCACTGCACATGTTATCTTATAAAGAAACAGAGGAGCAACGAATACTACTGTAAGTAAGCTTTATAATTCGTAAGCGGTCAGACATGATGTCTTTTGAGCTGGTGGGTTTGGTTTTATTTACATAGGTTTTGAGATATATGTATCTGAGACGTCTGCCTCCATCTTAGTATACTCAGAATAATAATAATCATAATTTTATTTGTACTGCTGCCCAAAGCACTGAGAAATTACATCTGAATAAGTCAATAGCTATGTTCTCTCTCCAGAAACAAAAATCTGGGTCATGTGAATGATCCATAGTATCAAATTCAGCCGAACCAGGCTGAGCCAGAGGGTTCTTGCCTGTGCTCCCATCCCAAGCAGCTCTAGCTCAAAGGGGTCTCTCCCTGAATAAAAGTCCACAGAGACCTCCAAGCTACTTTTTGTCTAGTTCCTTTTGTCTAGTTCGCCTTGGGGCTTCCTACATACAGCTATGCGGCTTCCCAAATCAGGAGAGCACAGCACCTTCCACCACAATACAGATATGAATAGCAAAACTGTGAATGTGTGTTAAAAAACAATACACTGCTCAAGATCGTTTACAGTATATAAACCAGACTTTCCACCGTTGAAGCAAATTTAACTTCCACTGACACGACACAACGCACAAATTCACCTGCTCCACCTTTGAGCCTCGGTAAAAGACACTCACCCTGCATAAGTGTGTAGAAGGTGCCAGAGGCTGACAGGTTGGTGGTGACGGTGATATCCTCTTTGTTGGAGCCCTCCGTCTGGATGCGGACTGAGCTGTCGACATCTGTGCGGTAGCTGCTCACTCGGCCCGTGGGGTACGTGATGTTAGTCAGACGCCCGTAGCTGTCATACCTACAAAGAAAGACGGCGATGTGAACCAAAGAGGGCAAAGATTTGTATCCGTAAAGCGCGAGTAAACAGAAACCGAGGCAGAACGGTGAACGGCGCTGGTGACATGAAAAATTTACAGAGCGATTGTTAAATCACAAGGTAGCAAATCATAATCAAAAATGCATGTTAGTGCATAGATGTGACTAATGAGTTACTCTGTCATCTCAGATTTGTTGTGATTATGAGCTGCTATCTATAAATAAAGTCTCGTAGTCTTATAGTGGTAATTATAGGAAGGGACTGGAAGGTTTTTTACCGATATTTTCTCTTCGGTGTCACAAATTGTGGAAATGTGTCAACACGAGCAGTAAACACAGCAGCAAATCCGTCAGCCCTAGCAGCCTGAGGTAAGGAAACTCAGAACTATCATCTTAAATCCCTGAAGCACAATCAGTGTGATTTTCAATTAATGCATGCTGCAGCTCTGTTTTTGTGAATGGAGAGTCGTTCTGCACTCGTTTTGGACCCTTCTAGGGCCTTTAACTGGATGTGAACGATACAATAATATGAATCCCTCTCAGTCTGCAAATCAATTTCAAAGGATGGAAGCAGGTAACACAGCAATTGAAAAGGGAAAACGGTGACGAGCAAGGTGAGAACGCACACTTTTTCTTTTACACCGCGAAAACTGCTTATTAGCTTAAAAGATTAGCGATACCAGCTAATCTCATTATACACCTCATTATATGTCTATGAAATAGGAGCAGTAACGTGTGAATCCTTGGAGAGATGCAGCCTGCAAGTCATTCAGTTCATCACATACAGGAACATGAGTGGCCAGATTGTTTCATTTTGTTCAGGGAGCACATCAGCGTCAAACAATTTGAAATCTTTTCGATTGCCAGTGTTTCAGAATGGGAGTGAGCGAACGGTACATTACTTAGAATGAAGACTTTTATCTGTGCACCGAATCCAGATTGCAAAGCCCTCTTCAGTGTTGCTGCCTGCCATAATAAAGCCTCTAATAAATGAGATGGCGGGTGCTGGTTTACAGATATTTCCTCAGCACTGCCATCTCAAATATCCAATATGGAAAGGAGTGGGAGAGGAATCATCTCACAGAGATAATGTTATCTGATCTCAACTGTACTCGAGACTGGGATTCACAGATGCAATTTGACCCAAATCTTACACTTCAGGAAATACTAAATAGCAGAGTAATTTATATCTAAGCATTTGATTTCTTTTGATACTGCTCATCTTTTTTTATCCACGAGATATTCTCCCTGCGTTCACCGTGCATCAACGTTTAAGCCGTTAGGAAGTAGCTGTAGAGGAAGTTACATGCTACCTGCACTGTACCACTTCTGACTGTTCAGTTCCTTTGATAGCGTCTTCCTGTTTTCCTTCACCTCTGCACAAAAGACCGAGTCCACAAGACAGAAATCTCCTTCTAGAGTAACACTACATGCCCCAGCTTGATCAGTGACCCAAGCTCTCTCTGGCTCAATTAGGGCCCTAAGCTAGTTCCATTCCTTGAGCATCACCGCTGAGCTCTAATGGCTCTGGCCTGCTTCAGCTCAGCTGCCTATTAGCTTGCTTTCTCTGGACAAGAGGGGCATGCAGGGGCAGGGTGTTCAGCAGAAGGAGAGAAGCGTTTTCCCCCTGGTTGACCACAAGTCCATTCAAATCGCATCACCTATGTGTCACATGCTAGCTCTATGACCTTTCACGCTGGGTTCCAACAATAGGCCGAACACTTCGCATTAGCATCACCTCCAGCATACCTTACTTCTGTTTCATGCAGGACTCTCTTATTTTCACTTTCTTCTGCCGCCGAATTTCCCTAACACATGCGACGGATGACGATGTACTAAATCCACTTTCGCTCGAGCCCACCGGCTAAAGCACATTTGTTGCTAAATAGAATTATTATCACATTGTTAAATGGAGGGTAAGAGAATAATTGGGTGTCTTTCTGAATTCAGCATGATTTAATGGATTTACAGTAACCCTTAAGCATAAGCACTTATCATTACAACAAAAACATTAGGAGGTCAGCAGAGCATCTGCGTATACAGTAAATGTCAGAGCAAATGAGGTTGCCAAGGGTTACAAAGGAAAGACAGTGCAGCATATGTCTTCTGTTATCTAGTCAATCCTTTGTGGTGCTCTTGTTGTTGTTGTTTCTGCATCCGTTTAAACGACCTGTGATATATAGACCACGGGTCGTATGAATTAATATGGGGAAAATGTTTAGCTGTGCACTTTGTTGGGCGGAGATAAATAGATGTTGTGTTGGTAGCAAATTATAGTTTTGACCCTCAGGTGGTGGAGTGACCTTCAAAATTAATTAATTCAAGAAAAACAAACGCTCTTTATTGGGTCCAAGTGAAACACGGATGAAGTGATTTGCTTGTAGGTAAATGTGAAGTCATTGCTTAATTTGAAAGGATAAATATATTTATAAAAATATGAATTGCTGTGATGATGTAGTGTTATTTAAAATAAATTAGGGGTAACTGACTTATATCTAACTAAAATACTGTATTCATATACGGTATATGCTGCAGCTTTTTCATTACAGATAGACTAGTCCTTATCAAGGAGTTGGTGACAACTTTCCATACACTTTCATAACAATACAATCGTATATCTTTAAACGTTTAATGTAGTTAAAGGCATCTTAAGTTTTAATTAAGTTTTGTTTAATGCAATTAACTGTCAAACAGTTCGTTACATTGAACATAAATCAGATTTGTTTTTGTTTTGTTTTGATTTTTTAATTTGCATACATGGTCACTCAAGCTGATAATGAATTGGTATACTAAACAAACAATCCAATTCTACTTTAGTGTGATAATAATCATAATTAATATTATAATTTAATAATCACTCATGGGGAAATTTCGATGGGGAAATTCATGGTGTTATTTAAGAGTATATGAGTCATTAAACATCCACAAAACGCTGCAAGATTTGTGAGGAATTCAGTGTAACCTGAACATACGTCGTTTAAATTTCATCTGTAAAACGCCCTCGGTGCCACCAGCGGTATATAATCACCATATTTTCTTTACATAAGAGGAAAGGACATGCTCAGACCTAATAATAACAGCAGCCATTTTACAGAAAGTCAAAGAGAAATCGTTTGACATTCCAACCACCCACTGAATTTGCTGAGACTGTAGGCACTTCACTCTACCTTGAGAAATGCCCATGCATGGCTGCATCGGTGCCGTTTTCACTGCATCGTTTTTCCTTTTTCTTTTTTTTTTTTTCTGTCCAACTATCTCAGATGACAACCAAATCAAACACAGGTGATAAATGTCTGCTCGTATTAAACACAGCATCTGATTACGTGTCAGAGTTATATTCCTCCAGCGAGGTATAACAGATGTCTGACCAGCCAATCTGCTTAATCACTCTTTTTGGAATGACATCCAGTTAGCGCAGTATCCCTTGGTACATCGTATTAAGCTAAGGGACAGATTGCTTTATACAAGTCAGAAGAACATGAAATCCTAAGCTCAAATGCTGCAGCGTGTGGGAGTGTTTGCAATTGTTCCCTCATAATGTGTGGTTCGCCTCAATCAATGAATCAATGACAACCTCTGGCTATTCCATTATGCTTATATTGCCAGTCCTCTGCAACCCTATGGGCAAAATTCACTTTCCAGCAGATATACCGTCCTGTATGTTGTTTTTATGCCCAACGACACAAAAAAACGGATGGTCTGCTGTCTTGTCACTGCAAGCAGGGGTGCAGATGAGTAACATATCATCCAGTAATCCTATTTGGTATGATAACACCAAACAGGATTACAAGCATGGCTCCTCAGGTCTTGTATTCTGAGTGACATAGACATGCAAGCATAAGAAGGTGCCGCATACGCCAAAAATACTAAACTTAGATGCTAAAGCCCTCGTCTTCATATAAGCACTGATGCACATTTCACAACAGCATTTAGTTAAAAAAAAAAATCTGTGCCTTTAGATCAGACAGTCCAAAAATTATGCACACTATATATGGTAGGGGTGGGAGAAAATATCAGTATGGCAGTATATCGCGATACAGCACAATATAGATTTTAAAAGAAAAAGGCATGTTTTGGGCCTATCTTGCCTCCACCACCACTTTTTCTGTACAAGTATAATGAATTGGAAATGGATCATTTGGTTTAATATTGTTTTTTTGACTCTATTTGTCCAATAATGGCCAATAAATACCAATACCATAATATCGCAATAATGTATTGTATCATGACTCAAGTATCGTGATACGTATTGTATCGTGAAGTCAAAAGGACTAAACCCACCCCTAATATATTGTACTTAAGATTAAACTGAGTTAAGTTGCTCTTTGGGGCAAAGTGGCAATCAGCTCCAGACATCTGAGAATTAGGATTTTAAAGATGTTTAAGGGTGATTCTTGTTCTTAATATTACTTACTCAAAGAAGGTCGTCCATCCATTTTCATCAGTCTTAGTTGCTAGAAGTCCCGAACTTCCATGGTAGGTCATTAAAGCGAGTTCTTGACCTTGGGCAGCGACAGTTTTAAGAGCGTTGTTCGTGCCGATGGTGAACCAGAAGGTCTGTCCATCAGGGACCATCAGCCACAGAGGCATGCCTGTTGTGTCACGTCGGATGATCACTGTGTTTCTGTTCTTATCAGTAATGCTGCTTAGATCTCCTGCTCCTGTGTAGGTCAGGTTGTAGAGGTGGTCTCCTGTAGTCAGACTTTGTGTGTAAATGTGGCTGCCATTGGAATCAAAGAGATAGAGTTCGTCATTAATGGGAGACGACACCTCATACATGCTGAGGGGATTCAGATAGGGCTTGTTTTTGCGCACGTAGCGGATGCGAATGTTGCCCAGATCTGCAATGTAAAGCTCTCCATCTGGACACACTGCCAGGGAAGCGGGTGCATTCAGCTTAGCATCCTTGGCATAGCCTTCATCTCCAGAGTAACAATCACAGTTGGCGTCGTTCTTGCAGTCACAGCCACTTGGCGCCCCTGCAACTAGGGAGATCTCTCCATTGGTGGACACCTGTCGTACTCTGTTTATTTTCTTTTCATCTGACTCAGCAATGTACAAAACGCCATTGTGAGAGACGGCTAGGGCGTTAGCGGACTCCAGGGTGGCATGGATGGCCACCTTGCTCATCAGGAAGTGGTCAATCCCAGGCACCTGGCAGTGCATGGGGCGGCCCGCAACAATGCGGACTTGGTGGTTTTCAGAGATCTGGAGGACTACATTGTTGTCCAGGACAAAGAGGGAGTTGTCCATGGGACTCACTGCCAGGTCTGTAGGCCATTCGAGACGCACCTAAGAGAGTAAAAACACACAAAAATATAAAACCTTGAGGTGACAAAAAAGAACGTGTTGTTATTGATCCACGTAGTTTTCAATTTATCAGAAGAAACAGTCCCTGAAGAGAAGAATCATTCAAAACTACTTAGAAAAGGTTCGGCCGCTGTGAAGGAGGTAGGCTATATCCAGGTCTGAGCTGCAAGCAAAAAGCTTTTTTTTTTATTATTATTTATTTATTTGAAGCAATTTATTATCTGATAAGGAGTGCACTGTTAAAATGGGATACACAAAAAACATGATTTTTAAGATAGAGGGTGATAAGAATAGTGTCGAGGAAGGGCAAAACGAGGAGAGATCATTCAAGTGATCAGATTAACTGAAAAAAGCCCTAGTGCAATTGATCATGAGAACTGTGGACACCTAAGGACAATGCTTCTGCATCCTTCACCTCTGCCAAGTTTGTTTTTCCTTGCTTTAGGTTATTAATTTTGTAATGACAAGAGATTGCATGAGTCCTTGAAAAGAAACTGGAGCACACTTACCAAATGAAAGCCCAGCCTGTCTCTGTCCTTCTAAATTATGACTTATTGTTCCGCTAACAATGTATCAGGCTTTTAACAAATTGGAATGATTGGCTTCATCCAATTTTACTGGTCTCCCTCTCACTTATGATCCCAGTGGGATCTCTTTGAAACATAATATGAAGTGCCATGTTTCAATAGAAGCCCTGGAGCTTCAACAAAAGACACTGATTAAAATCTGGACTGAAATACAAAGACAGGTTCAGATTTTAGGAAACCTTTTAGATGAAAGCAGCTTTAGAATTGTTTTGGATGCTTTTTTTCTGCAACTGGGAAATGAGAATGAAGTTACCAAGGCTGACTCATTTCTCACTATGACCTCAAAGTGGAAATTGAACATATCCTTTATTGTTATACCTTAGATCTTGGGAGAATCAGGTCATGTAAAGATGAAATAAAATGAAACATTGACTACCAGATAAATGTGCATGCATCATAGTAAAAAGAGAGGGGTGGCTACTGTCTGTGGTTAAAAAATAAAATCACCCAAAAATTGCATTAAACTGATTAAAATAACTGATCCCGAAACATGAAATGGGACATTAAACAGAGCATTGAGTAGCAATCTGTTAGCATCTAACTTTCAGGTTTAAAATTATCAACCATGTTATGCCTTTTGCTTCCCTCATATAATTCATCCATAGCTGGACTCTTGAGATAATTACTTGAATGCTTCAGCACCCTTGTAACTGATCATATTCTTGAATCCCTGAATCTCACTACAAGAGCAGCACTTGTCCATCTTTGATTGAAAAACAGATTCAAGCGTCACACGCAGCTCGCGTCCCCATAAATGTCCCATCATCCCCCACAAAACGGAGGAGGTTTATATAATAGGATATATCTTTTGGCCACATGCAACAAACAGGAGACTGGCAGTGGATATATGTCGTCTTTCAGTGAACAGAAAATGCATTTACTTGGGTAATGAAGGGGAGACTTTCAATTTCTTAAAACCTATTTCTTGTCAACACTGGTGGTTAAATATTTCATGAGCCAGAGTGTGGAGTGGCTCGGGGGAGCTGCCTGTAAGGAGGTTTTCACGCCACTCTGACTGATGAGGGGATATTTTCCGAGCTGCTGTCCCATATGCTGTAACCCGATCATACCCTCCCCTTCATACAGCTGTCAATAGTGCCTGCTTGACACAGCCACTACCAGTAAAGAAAAAAAAAACTAATATGTGCTCATCAGCCGCGGAAGCAAGCCATGGATTTGCAAAACACCAAACTATTTTTAAATGTATTTGAACTCGTATTAGAACTATATTGGCATTTCCATTAACGGCTCCTTCACTCTTTGCTTATAGCAGCATGATGCCTGTCTGAAAAAGAGTATTATGTCATTATTTGAAGTTCCTCTCAGATTTAAAATAAATGTAACACTCAGAGTCTTGATAAAGCTTTCTGAAACTGCTAACACCCTTGAAATGTGTTCGAGTGATCTTGTTTTAAGACATGGTTTCCTTCCATTTAAGTCTGAACTCAGCAGGGAGCACACAGAAGACTTTTGAAACAGAAAATGGAACAGATTTCTGAAACAGCAAGGACCCAGGCCCCGGGTATAAACAAATTAAAATATTCTTGAATGAGGTCAAACTCTTGTACTTGATGACTTGATAATAAAACAAAGTTAAGAGAAAAAAAAAAAAGGTTACAGAGTTCTGCGTTTAAATAAGAATGAATGTTCCTGCAGTACGCTCACTGCACAGATGGCATGGCAAGACAACAATGACCTCATCAGAGGAGACAGAGAAATCTGACATTATTTCTTGCCTGAAACAGGTGTTATACAGCAAAAGTAATGACCACTCCAATGAGCCTTCTCCAGAGAAGCTCTGGTTCTAAGTGAGGGGTTGGGGAGTGTTTGAAGTAGGAAGCTACGTGCTCTGGATGAATTTTTAATGGATGCTTTTTACTGTCTGAGTGTCTCTGGCAATGCTCGTGTGATTTGTCATCATTGTGGAGCTGCAGTCATTCCGCGCGTGTCCTCATGGCTGTGGCATTGGGATGCTGGGCTTCTACGGGCGCTTGTGTGTGCGGAGCGGCAAGCAGGGGTCACAGGGGGAGGATGGTTCCCCTGGGCCTGGACATGGACAGCTGGAGGCATTGCTTCCACCACTGAATACATCATTTCACACACAGAAAGCTTCTCTCCAAGAGCATTTGAGACCCCCACAGGACCTGTTTGCTAGTCATACTGGACAACTCGATGGGGCCAGGAACACACTAGTGTATGCACATGGAACCGGGCTCAGACATCAATCAATTCTCATAATTAAGTCCAGGAACGCTGTATTGATGGAAGTAAAATTGAAACAATTCTAAATAATTTACACAACACACAAAAACTGTACCACTGTTTGTAAATCGGTGGTATGGTAGACGTGGCAAAGACGATGCAAGGATGCTACAGTATGCAGAAAGTATGCAGTCTGTCTTGTCACCTTCGAAGAGACGTCACTGAGCGCAAGAGCGGTGTGACCTCAGTGCAGTGCCCTTCCCTGGGGGTTGTGTTCTGTCTGGCACGTGTGTGCGTGTGTGCATCTGACCCATGTGTTCATATGCATCAGGAAACACACGTGCACGAATCGAGAGCCAGCGAGGTTATAGGTCGTCTTAGTCGATCCCCTACAGCTATAGGTCAACGGCCTCCTGCATTTGGGGAACAGTGGAAACCACAGTGCCGCCTCTGGCCTGAGCATACCCACTCTGGTGGGTTCCCTGAGTTTCGAGAGAGTCCAATTAATTGCTCATTTTCATTTTGTTTTTAAATTTCCCTTAGCTCACTAACCATAAAATAATTAAATCCGTGCAATTCACCGCAGCTGGCGCAGCTATGTTTATTGTTGCTTTCCTGAATAATAACTTTCTGGACCAAAGAAGGAAAAAAAAAAGAAATACATAGATACACAGACTCTGATGGCATGAATTGGACACAGAAAAAACAATATTCAGCCTGAAAACTGGCCGTGGAATCCCCAGTCTCCTGCTACCTCATGATCCTTTGCAAGTCTTAAACCCTTAAGAAAGTCCTATTAATCTAAACCAAAACTAAACCAAGGGTGACAGATCCAGGTTAGCCACGGAAACAAAGGCTCACATGGGGGTGTAAGCATCCCGGAGACCAGGGTCATTCAAGGAGAGCGGCGTAGGTTGAGAGACAGGAAAACACATGCCGGCTGCGCGGGTCAAGGAGGCCATACCTGAGAGATGTCCATCACGGCATCGCAGCTGAGAGGTCGGGCGGAGGTCAGGTCATTGAAGCCCAGAAGAGTGGAGATGATACCATTCTGATCAATCCTGCGAATCATGGTCCCATCCACAAAGAAGATTACACCATATTTATCCACTGTAATGCCTGCAGATAAAAGAGACGCCCAATGAGCAAAATATCCATCGGTTATTCTGTTTATCTGACTTAATGCGAGGACAGAGCCTATCTATGTTACAATTAAGGGCTATTCACTGAAATAAAATTAAAGACTAATCAGGACAATGAGACGTAATGCCAGGATTGATTTTCTAATCAATAATGGACAACAATAGAAACATCAAAATAGATGATGGGTGCTGTAAGTATTGATTAAATTACAATGGAAATTGCATCGATGCAGTGTCCTTCTCTCAGCGTCAAACAATAAATGAATCTGAGAATCTACGCACATCTCCACATTCTTCTATTACTTTGGAGCTATGTAAGCTATGGATATATGCACATGCAGTCTACACCAGGTAAAGCAAACCGCTCTGCTTTCCCTGCAAACCTGGACCATAAATGTGCACATTTGAGAGGAACAACGTTATTTCAGTACATATGACTCATAATGTCACCCCTGTGGAGGACAAAAAGTAAGCATGTGATCTAATGACTAATGCATCATTCCAGTATAAAAGCACGAGAAAAAAAAAAGAGAAGAAGACCCCAGGAAATTCACAGAAACGCAGTTTAAAAATAAACTAGCTGGTTGGCTGCGTCGATGTAGTTAGTGATGGAAGTAAGAGAAGAGAATTGATTGTGTGAAATTATGTGCTGCATTGATCTTGCCTCTGGGATCACCAGAGAACAAAAAGCCCTCAATAGGCTTTATGCATATTGTATTTACTATGATACCATCGATGCATTACCTCTGGGGTTAGTGAGAGTAGCGTCAACGGCCTTTCCTCCATCCCCGCAGCGAGTGTCGTCGTACGGGAGACACTGGTCACCAGTGCCTGCCACCAGCTCCAGATTCTTGGCCACATCTTTGACAAAATTCAAAGATTTCACCTTGAACACCTTCCTACTGCTGGTGTCAGAGAGGTACACGGCACTGCTAACGGGACTGGTGGCCAGGTAGTACTTGTGTGCAGGGCTGTTGCTGAGTGAAGGGAACAGAGAGGAAGAAGCTCAAGTCAATAAAGCTGGAAGGGCTACAGTGCTTTCAATAAGAAACATTGTGTAATACAATTAAAATGGATTCAAAAGCCATTTAGAGAGTCAATTGGGCACAATTACAGTTTAAATCCAGGACATGGAAAAAGAAAAAAAAAGTAGAATGAGATTAAACATGGCAAAATAAAATGAGATTAGACATGACATAATGGTGGAGCTTACAATACAGTCAGCTTAGTTAGAAATCCCTGTTGTCAAAAGAGACTGGAAATGCCACTCATTCAAACGTATGACTATAGATATACAGTATACTATTCTAAATCCAGTTTCTTTCGAAACAGTGATGCTATATTAATACTCTCAAAGCTACGGAATTAGTGAAATAAAGGTTATTATCGTAAGCCGGATACTTATCCCATCACTGACCCGAGAAATTCCTGTAAATATTAAACCATCTGTACAACAGCAGTAGCTTTGTTATTGGAGAAATACCAATAAGTGTATTTTACATTTCCCATGGGACTTTTTCTTTGAAAAACACAAATTCGTAGCTCAACCAGCAATCCAAACACATTATGCATCCATCAGGCGGAGATTCCAGCACAGAAAAATATCCTATTAAATTCCGAGCCAAGTCAACAAAGCAATCCTTCATGTCCACAGGGGGCAGCCCAACCTGACAGACAGACAGACAAAAAGAACCAAACACAACCAGTCCTGCTGCGGCGGGATGCATGCAATCTGCTGCTTTACTGCAGTCAGGAAAGGTGTCAGAAAACAGAGATAGCTTTAGATGAATCCATAGTAGTGCAAATGAAGTGACGCAGAGGACGGTATCTATGCAAAAAAAAAAAAAAAAAAAAAGAAAAGAAAAAGAAGTGCTTCTACTGGAAATCAAAGCATGTGAAAAAAACACCCAAGTTCAATGACACTACTTTACACCACTGGATACTAGAGCCTCTAGACAAGACTCTTAATTTAAAAGTGACTTCAGAGGCTCGTCTCTGCTTCTATGGATGCAGTACATGGCTCAAATGCTGTTTGGATCTTTAGATAAAGATCTTTAAAGCTGTTTTAACTCCACAGCCGCCACCTGCGAGATTAACTGCTAGTTGGTTTTTTAGTTAGTTATATCACTGTGGGAAAATCTATTTAAGAAATCTAAATAGATGCCGGTCCCAGCTCTTTCCTCACATATAAATTAGACTAAATGATGATGAGCTGACTATCGGTTCGAAAAACAACAACAAATTAGCAAGCAATTGGTTCAGCAGCGTGGGTTATCGCCACCTTAACGCCGAGCAGAGTGATCAGGGGAGGATACAGAGCGGTCCTGCCAGACCTGATAAGCATTATAGAAAAACCTGTCAGCAGGATGTCATTCAAAGTGGATTAAGACAGTATTTCAACTATAACCTTGAGGGTCCCTTTAGGGCTCACGGTCAGCGTGCCAGCGCCAAAGCTTACATTTTTAAACCACGGCGAGAAGGAAGAAGACAAGTGGGTCCGCGGAATTGTCAGCTCCGGAACGTAACTTTAAATGACAATTGACCTTCAGTGAATCAGCGATGACAAGCCGCCGCAGCAAACCCCGGGCACACATGTCACAATCAGCACACGGAGTGAGTTGACTGATACACTGGGCTACAGTGTATTCCAGGTACAGCTGGCTGGCTCAGAAAAAAAAACAAAAAAAACAACAAAAACAGCTACTGTCTCAGTCAGAGTAGGTCTGTAACAAATCTCAATAACTGGATTCTACTTTGCATTCTATCTACCATGTGCAATCAGCTGATACCTTATCAGCTCCTAGTTGCATTTAGAGCAGTGTTGCTCCCCCATAGTGTCTGAAACTATGAGGTGTTATTCCCTGACCTTGAGCTATGGCCATATACTTCATCTATATTCACTGACAACATCTAGTTTGTAGAAGATAATTGGATTTTGCGGCATGGTGTCATGGAAATGGTTGGAGCGGACGGGGACATCCTTAGTAGGGGGTCAATGAACATTGCGGCGAGATCACCCACCTCCCACTCCTATCGCTAGCTCACACATGAACAGGAGGCAGCCACCCGTTTTATACAGACACATGCTGTGTTTTCCTGGATAAATCTCCTTTTTAGTATGCAAATGTGTTTGGAGTACTGAGACCAAAGGGACAGGGCTTTAGACGACTCTTTGCTCTTTCTCTGTGAGCATGTATGTGTATGGAGCGGGCAAGTTAGTGTGTGAAAGGTTAATAACGCTCCTGCCACGCATGAAGACATCAGAGAAATAAAGACGGAGAAAAGATGCGGAGACAGGAATAGAGCACTTCAAGAGATTCTGAGTGTTTTGTAAATGAAGTACGTCATGAAAACGGAGGCCACTGACCGGCATCACAAGGCTTTTCATCCTCGCTTTGACTACAGTACGTGTTGCCAAGCTAAAGTCATGGGCCTGTGATCAGAAAATCAATCAATAACCGTTTGCCTGAGATTATCTAAAGACGGCAGAGATTTCCCTCGCCGTTCCCTGCCACGGAAAATGATGCGCTTGTATCTTAAGCCACTGATAAAATCTATACTGATTTGCCATTTTAGCAGGCTCACCTAGCTACATACATAAAAAGCCCATTTAAATTAGATTAGAATAGATGCTCTCAATACACATGCTCCGGTAACAGTATTAACTGGACGAAAACAGAAGCCTCGGCTGAGTCAACAATCAGCTGCATTTTCTCTGTGAAATCACGTACGGATTCAAACACACTGTGGTGAACAAAGAGCCCAATGTGCTCAGGAGACATAGGTACCAAAACATTAGGTCTACCACTTCACCAATACGAAAATGATACAGTAAATACTTTAAAATACAATCTTCTACGGGTGTGCAGCTGAAATGGACTCAAGAGATCGTTCTGACTCTGGATGTACGGACCGTGGCCAGTCTTTATCATTTTAGGCATACACTGCATGGCTTACCTATGCCTGAAGTCTTTATTTCTGTCAAAGTTTGCCAAAAGCAGCAAAAAAATGAGAGGAAGAGAAAGGAAAATGTTAGTTGTTAGTAGATAGAATTAAAAAGCAGTGGACAGAAAATACAAACACAACAAAGCATCAGATCGCTTTAATCGACTCTTTTAAACCACTCTTTGCTGACATTAAAAATAATCTTTCCTGGAACGTCTTCTGTTAAGACCTCATCAGATCCTTTTCGGCCCCTATGAGGGTCGAACTCCAGCTGATGCAGGTGGATGAGAGAGGCAGGACCATCAATCCTTTGCCTCTGGGGCATTTCTGTCTACCTCAATCGACCTCAGTGGTTTATGACCTGTGTGCGAGCCCCATCTGAGCTCACGGTCTTGAGTGAGTGTTAGTGGGCTACCTGAGCTCCAGGACGCTGGTTACATTCCCCGTGGTGAAAATCCTCCTCACATAGTTGAAGTCGCCCACATACAGACTTCCATCTGAGCCACAAGCCAGAGCCACTGGGGCCATCAACTTGTTTCCGTCAGCAAGGCCATTACAGCTGGGGCAGGAAATGCTACGCTTGCGCCCGTTCCCCATCACACTGCCGATTACGGGAGGCTGCTGGGAGATGAAGACGTTCTCTCCGTTGCCCATGTGAAGAATACCTGATGAGGACACGGGAAAGAAACAAGTTAACACCTGCAACTTGTCTAGGCTGAGCAGAGAACAAAATGCCACGGCAAATTTCTGCAAATTTGATCAAATGTGAATTTCGAAACAGGCCAGGGGAACGCTCCGGTTACTGTGGAGGGTATGCACATGACGTCACCGCAAGCGAATTCTCCGTGGCGACAGTTGAGCATGGAGACTAGCAGCATTACTTTGAACCATAGAACAACTGGAATCCAAGCACTGAAACCTGGTGTTGTGGTTCACATTTAGTGTCAGGTAATATTAATTCATGCTGTAATTCATGTCCTGACTTAACGTTATGTCTTACAGTATTATATGGCTAACGTTACTTCTCAGTGAAGCTCTTAGCGTCAGCATCTTTTATTTAGCTACATTTATCATAACTCAAATGAACTAAAACTAACTTAAACTGACTGAAACTGAGGCTAATCCACTTTTCCAAATCCATACTAGTGTGCATGGATGATTGTCGAGTCCAACTGTCCTTAATTTGATCTGATAATCCACATTTTTCCTGGTCTCACTGTATTTACTGCTATGTTTCACTCTGTGTTTGCCACTCAGGGGGGCGTGTGCCGAGTGACATCAATTCATACCCTCTATTAAACAAAGGCTTCTGCACCCAGTTAGATATATTTACTGTAGATATTTATGTGCAAATATATTAATTCCATCTCTGCTAACTGTTTATGCAGGTCACATTACTGCAAGTTATCTCCCAATTTATCCAGAAATAATTTTTTGATTATACATGCGTTTGAGAGACATATCCTTATGCTGTGATCCACACTTGCAGTAATATTTGAATAAAAGAACAGATGTTAAAAAGCACAGAGGTAATTACAGAAATATTAGCACAGTATGTGTCATAAGATTTAATTAACTGATTAATATAACCACACTTCTTTATGTGTAGTGCACTTAACAAGTGGCAAGCGAAATGATCAAAAAACGGGATGTTCTCAGGTTTCTAATGGGCGGGTAAGTAGACGGTAACATGTTACCAATGAGAAGATGAGTTAGCTCAGGATTCCTGCCTGTAAGTGGTTCACGGTGGCTTAATGCTGTTTAAAATATACATCATATTAAAGATTTACCAGAAAGTAAAGATAAAAAAAAAAAAATCTGATGTAGTTTTAAATGGGTTTGTGTGTGTGTGTGTATTAACCGAAGCCATGAAAATTGCTCCGTGTGCCTGTGTTTGCAATAAGAGGTCGTCTTAGCGGATGAAAACACAGGCGCAATTTCACGCCAAAATAGGGACCAAGGACCCCCTGGCACAAGCGGAATCTCTCGGAGCTGGAAAATTACCACACAAGCACAACTATAGTTCATGTGCAGGGGTTATATTACACTATGCGTGCACACACCCAGACCCACATGTGTTTTTTTTGTGGGTTTTTTTTACATTAGTGGTGCCAATCTACTCTTGGAAAACGTTCAGATATGCAAATGAAAAGATGTTCCTGCTGCTCAATCAATTTAATCGTATTTGAAATGTAGCATCTGCATGTCTGCTGTATTTTTTCTGCTTCTGATGGTACTTGGTGACCTGAGTTCTTTGAGCAGCACAACATTTGGTCTATCAGAAACGATCAGCCAAGCATCCCCTTCCTGGGACGTGATTTAATCTTAGGGACTGCTGCTGCTGGGAGTAGCGGCCTGACAGCAATTAAATTAGGAATGATTCTAAAAATGCCGGGCACGGATAAGACGTAGAGGTGCCAAAGTGGGGGGAGGGTGGTGCGGGGTTAAAAGGACTGGCAGTACCGGGGGGTGAGGGGGCAAGTGGCAGCTCTTTCCATCCTCCGGACAGCACATTCTGAATCAGCAGGTTTAGCGTGACAGATCAAAGTGCCACCTTCCTGAGCATTTTTCAAGTATGCCTCATCTCCTCTGACGAGCCTTTCCAA
Organism: Mugil cephalus; assembly: GCF_022458985.1. Taxonomy (NCBI): domain Eukaryota; kingdom Metazoa; phylum Chordata; class Actinopteri; order Mugiliformes; family Mugilidae; genus Mugil; species Mugil cephalus. The sequence continues at coordinate 5,322,256 of NC_061778.1, forward strand.
ACACAAACAGACTGTGAAGCCAGTGACAAGTGCTGCCCAATGTTATTCCTCCTGCTGCCTTTCAGAAGTAATGTGCTGGCGATAAGAAAATTGACCCCCCTCACCTAAAAATGGATGGCAGTTACAAAAAAAGACTCGGATCAATCTAAGGCTACATGACACTACTGCGGAAAAAAAAGAAGTCAGGACAGGGCATATGGCACATTCAGAAGCACAAAAATGCTTCATAAAATCAGTTATTTAGTCCTAATTAAATTCCATAACAGATGAGGTGTTTGTGTCTAATGTTAAATAGTTAAGTAGTTGTTCTTACGTTTGTAATCTTCTTTATTTTAAGGTACAATAGTGATGTGCATTTCTTTTTTTTACCAGTAACCAAAAGCGCAAAAAAACTACACATACGCTGCCAACTGCACTGGCACGGACGGATAATTAGTTTGTGCTGAAATTAATGTATGCTGTGTTATTTGAAATACATTTCAGACGCATTTTAATGAACAAGTGACTGAGAATAGGAATACTTGTTGACTCACCGCTCTGGATATTTAAAGCGTGGTGCTTGTCGACAGTCCATCCTCCCAGTTTGGAGGCAGTGGTTTCGTAGCCCTGGAGGACAGCAGTCCTCTTCTCCCATAGAATGAGGTCCGGGCATGACTCATACTCAAAACCTACCGAAACTATGGGAAAACAGCAAAGATATAAATAAAACAATACATAGCCTGGATAAAATACACAGAATTATGCATTATGTGTTATTTATACTGTTCTACTTACCGAAAGCTTCAGATAAGCCATAGACCTTCTGGCTGTACACATCAGTCTTGTCCCACACAAAGTCGTAGGAGAGGTTGGGGGCCGCAGGAAACCACTTCCTGAACAGCCTGCCTTCCACAGCCACCATGAGGTGAACCTTCATCAAGTTGAAAGGGATTGTGGAGTGGGTGAGGGTCACCCTCAGGATGGACTTGTAACCTGGGGTTCTGCTGCTTAAATAGCCGAGTTTCATATCTGTCCCTGGTATGGGTACCTCCTCCTGCAGAGACTACGGACAAAACAAAATTATTATTATTGTTATTACTGAGAGAAAAGAACATAAATCCCAACAGTAATTGACACCTTAGAAATCCATTTTCTGAAATGGTTGAGGTAGGATAAATAGCATGTGTCTCCCGAGTTGTATTTTTACAGATAATCAATGTGTCAGTGTGTTGCTGAGTAGCCTCTGCAGCCTTGTTCACATTTTTTTTTTTTTTTTTTTTTTGGTAGTCTTGCCTCCAACCAAACATATAGACCCAAGGGAAAATTTATCACTAATTAGAGGACCATTATGCTTGTGTTACATGAGATCCGATGAAGGATTTCTTCATTATGAACTCAAAAGATTATTTTTCATAATTGATTTAATAATAGCTACTCCTTCATTAGGACAATAGTTTTCCCTGGGATCCATATGGCGGTGGCATCACAATGGTGCCCTTGGGCTCATGGAAGGCACAATCCAATAATATATGGAGTAATAAAGTTGGTTTAGTAAGGGAGAGTGTTGCCTTAGGAAATTTCCACTGAGGTTAGACGTGTCACCTCTTGATGTTACAACAGTAGGTCGGATCAAAGGTCGACAATAGAGCTATTAAATCACCTCTGACTGCAGAGTGGTCTAACGATTAAAACAGCTACTCAAATCTATTTTGGTACGACGACATGGCACTTATTACATATTGACTGTTAAATGTGCAGATCTTCAAGGTGAACTGATCTAAATTCCTTTTCACAGGTGCAACTGTGATGAGGTCCTTGCGTAGTGCTCTTAGCACTCAAGGAAAGCAAAGACAAGACTGCTTTAAATAGACTGAACTGCATACTACATCATTTGCTGATATGTCATTAATCTCATGACGTGGACTAGGAGACGGAGCAGCCTCACAGGTGAACAAGTGTGATGTGCTTGCACCAACAAGGCAAAGCCTTTTTTAGTGCTCATTCAGGTAATAACTTTGCAGTGGGATGGTATAACACATGTAAATTGCCCTAATTCCACAAACCAATTACACTAGAAAGACACAATCCCAGCCTGCTGTCAACCACAATTACCAGTACTTCCCAGCTGTTTGACATGAATCATTTGCAGCAGAGACCCGCAGAGATTAAAAACCTGCAGGGGCGGTGAAGGCGGCTGGGGCAGAGCATTACCTGGATCTCAGGTACGACGGTCCCCCTTTCAGCGCAGGAGCCGGCAAATGCAGTGAGCGGAGCTGGAGACACCACGGGGATGGGCCTGTTGAAGCTGCTCAGGTCACAGCTTGGGATGTCATTCTCCTCATGCCGCATGACAATGGTATCCATGACAAAGAAGCGTCCCCATGGCAACCAGAGAGTGTGCTCCTGGGTGATGAATGGAGCGCGCTCAAAGTGCAGGGCTACGGCTATGCCCCCGTTGGTCACCAAGTCAAAACTGGAACACAGATATGCCCAATGTCAGCAAGGATAAATTGAGTGGCATACTTTGAAGCTGAATTACATCTTTGTTGACATAAATCCAGTGAAAATCCTCATTAGTAATGCTTGTTTTTAGTCCTGTTGGGATTAAATATTTATATTTCATTATCTATCGGAGTGTTGCTATGAGAGCGCCAACATTAATAGATTGATCTTTTAATTCATTGAAAGCTGTTCAGTATTATCTTTCAGACACAAACAGATACAATAAGATACGGTGGAATTATTGAAGCCGATGTTAAAACCACATCTCGTTGGTATTAGAATCTCAATATCTTATTTCAAGGAGGGAAAAAAGGCACATTTCAGGCCTGCCTATTTCAACCCTACGTGCGTGTAATGCATTGCTCCTGTGCCCACATTTATATGTAAGAGAGAGAGGTTTGCGCTGCAGGATAGAGGCAGCCGCCACTTCTTTATTGATCCCTTAGATGAAGGCTGTCCACTCTAACATCAGTCTAAAAGCCCAGCAATGCAATCTCATCCACTGTTGCATTAAAGGGCCTGAGCCTCTGGTCTGACCTGAGTGTGTCTCCGTGAACAGGCTGCACTTTGCCAGTGTCATCATCTCTAACTGCTGCATGGTGACAACAGCACGCCTGCACCTGCACCGGACTTTTGTAGCTCTTGTCACTTCTCTCTAAGAGCCAATTAGCACCTGGTCACCGGCAGGCCCCTGAGACAAGGTCGCATCCTCACACAGAAAACACCTTTCCCAAATTACAGGTAAGGAGGAAGGTCCAAATAGTGGCCTCTAAACTAGGCAATGTCCCTCTTGGTTTACGCTTCTATATAAAGAACCTGCTTAGCGTAACTTCCCTTGAGGGTAAACAACTGATTGGCTGTGGTGATGTAAAATGGCTTGTTCTGCCCTTGGTGTTTTACCCTTGTCTGGGTGTGAGCAGAGTAAGCTTCTTCAGCAGACCACAGCCAGCAGAGAAGGGTGTTATAGTAGTTTCTACGTGAGGGCGTGATCCGTCAGTAGCCATGCGGTTGCACGCGGTCAGCTTGATACCTGGCAGGATCAGGTCACGCACGCTTAAAACACTTCTGGACAGATATCCATGGGCAGCGTAGCCAATCGATGAAGAGATTCGGTGGCTGTTATCAATCATGACAACAGCCTAAGGCCATGTGGCAAAACTTATTAAGTTACCTAACAACATTTCTTTCTTGCTCGCGCCCTCGTGAAATGCATTAAGTTTAACCTTACGATAAATTTGGCTTGCCTTATGCAAATTATACACAATTATTTGCTAGCCAATGTATATTTATAATGAATGCAATGATACCTACTAGAGATCGACCGATGTGGATTTTTTAGGGCCGATATCGATTTTTTTTTTAACATCAGCATTGGCCGATGGCTGATATGTGCTGCCGATTTTTCTGAGCTAATATTTGAAGCCGATACTATTTTATCACCCTCCATTCACTTGATAAAAATGATGCATGATAACAAATGTTAGAAATCTCAATTAAGCCAAAAACATAAACATTTATTGAACTCCTGCAGCGCCTTCAGCAGCACAGGGCTGCCTGTGGATGCACCTGTCTGTAAACCTTGCCAGGGAAAAGAAACTATATATATGTATCGGCGAACGCACACGTGTATCAATACCGATACCAGTAAAAAATATCAATGTTAAACTGAGACAAGGACTCTGCAAGAAGTTACTAAAAAGACATGTTCACACTGTATTCCGTCTTAAGATTGTTGGTTGGTTGGTGGTTTTAATAAACTGCATTATAATACTGTGCACACTGGGTTTCCCAAATATATCATGGCTTGTATACAGGTGATCACAAGCGCCAAAGAACCTAATAATAATAATAATATAATAAAGCAGAATTATTGAAGAAATGCAGAAAATGGGTCCATGCTCAGCCAATCACAAAATGGCTACACAGCAACTGTAAATAGTCTAAAGTAACCATTTTTTGTCAAGGCAAAAAAAAAAAAAAAAAAAAAAAAACTTCCCAAGATAGTGGGAAAGGTAATTTTAAAAACTAAGCTCTTGGACAATAAAGAACACATCATAAAAATGAGTTGAGACAGCTTTCCCATTTCTAAGTGGCTGAACAGGTGCATTTCTGATTTCACGCTGCACTGAGCCTGTTTACAGTGATTGCAGAGGAGTTGCAGTAGACTGGGCATGTTTACAGGGGAACCTGGGAGATGAAGTAATGTTTATACATATGCTGGAAGGTAGAAAAGAATATATAGGGGGAAAAAATGAGTGACGCATAAGAAAATTTGGGACATGCATAAATGGGAAGAGGATAGAGATGAGGGAAGTCAACGCAGTGGAAAGGACATGAGACCGAGGCTCAACAAAAAGCACAGGAAATAAGTGAAAGGCTAGAAAGGCCCAGAAAGGAAAGGCTTAAGGGCAGCTTGGGATTAGAGGAGGAGAAGCGTGTAGGGATGAGGAACAGATGAAATAAGAGAAGAAGGTGGAGATGATGAGGTTGAGATGAGAGATTGTGTAAAAAGTGAGACGAAGAGGAAAACGACAAGAAGATGGAAGGAATCTGGGGAAGCAAGGATGATCAAGATCAAACCCGTGGCAAGGATGTGGGCCTTTAGAGCGCCAGTGACTGATAAAAGTGTCAGGAAGAAGTGGGGCTTGGAGAGCAAACACCAATTCATGCTGTGCTGCGATAGTGGGGGTTGGTTTGCCACAAGGCCTTACTGACTCTGACGACTACGAGATATCAGGGGATACGGGGTTGCGAGTGTGCACTGCGGTTTTGTTCAGTCTGATCCCTAAACTACGCTCAGAAAAGAACAGGAGATAAAAAAGGAGAAAATCATTATTAGTTTCCTCCTCTGAGGTCTTTTTCTTTCACTCCAAGAAAAACATGTAAACCAGTCAGAGGTTTTTGTCTGGATTTCTCGGAGACTCACCCGATGCCAAAGCAACTTTCTTTGAGTCGCTCAACAAAAGCCACGCCGAGGCTTCGTGCACCCGCGTACTTAGAACACATTACCATGACAATTTATTTCTCCAAAGTGGTTCTAGTGGTCTCATAATGAAACAACAGAAAGCTTGATGGTGACTTTATGTGTCTGGTTTCTCAATGAGAGGAAGATTCGTCAAATTGTCTGGTGAAGACTGATGCAATATCAAAGAGTAGACTTGTATTATTTAAAACAACACACATATATAAATTAAGATCTGGGTGTTACATTAACAAAGAACAAAACATGCGAAGCAAAGACCTCACAGGTATGACCTAAACTTGAATCTGTATCTTAATTCTCTAAATTGCCTATTGTCAAATAAATAATGTCCATCTGGTCTGTGTTGTATAGCTCCAGTGAGATGCTTTGAATTGGCATATTTTATTCTTCCTCCTTCCCTGCTGCTACTGAAGCATAACTTATGAGTGTACCAGAAGGGCTTTGTTTTGATTTATCTGGGAATTGAGCCGAGAACTCCAAAATTGGACCAAACGACAGCACGAAGCAGATCAATGGTGGCACAGTTTGTTGTGGCAACTGTGTTTTTTTTCCCCCATTCCATCATTAGAATTCAGCTGAACCACGAGCATTTGACAATAATATAAATATCACTGTCACATCCGTGTACAATATATTTGGTAGCAGTAGGCAGGATTTTACTGCATACCCTGTTTTGCATTGTGTGTGTGTGTGTGTGTGTGTGTGTGTGTATGTGCTGCCAAAAAGAGGCAAACTCTTACCTTCCGTCCTGCCTGGTGATTGTGTAACCGTAGGATGGGTTGTTGATGAAACTGATGTTGACCCCAACCAGCGGTGTCCCATCTGACGTTACTACTTGTCCCCGAATGACACAGGCATGTCTGGGAAAAAACATAAAAGAGCATTGATGTAAATTTACTAACTGTGCAGACTGTATATGCACATGGGGATGGATAAAACACATTTTGATAAAATATAACATCAGCAAAAAAGTGATGGTACAGGCGAATCAATTCCTCTCTGACTTAGCATGTTCAGGTGTGTTAACACAATGTCTTGACAAAGTGAGATTTATTGCCAGGCTGGATATTGGATGTACACTGTATTTTACAGGTCTACCTATTGGTAATTCAATGTGCACAGCAACAACAGAAAAAAATTGTATTTTTTTTTTTTCTTCCAGCAACAGAATTTCACCAAGATCAGTAGAGTGGAAACATACTGTATATAGAGAGAGGGGATGTTATCAAAAATACTGTACACAACAGCAGCCATAACTGAAACAGAACAAAGTTAACACCTCAACAGAAGTCTCTGAGGGGTTTCTATCCAGAATGGAAGGATAATGAGATAAGGAAGCTTTACTTTGTGTTTGCTCTAATTAAAAAAAGAGGATTTATCTTTTCCATTACTGAATGCAAGAGGGAAAAATAATAGAAATTGCAAGACTTGCTTGGCTGATTATCAAGACCTCAACAGATTCCACACTGACATCAGGTCTCCAGAACCTGCATAAATTAGATCTGATCATCAGTCCCAACCAATCAATAGCGGGAAGTCATCCAAAATTCACCTAATCTCGCTGAACTGATGAGTTGAGACCTTGCTGTATCACGTCGCCTCCGTCGCCTCCTGCCCTTGTCATTACCAAGGCCCGGCTCATGGTCGGCCATTGTTTTTGTGGTCGTTTGCAAAAAATTGGTCCCCTAACAAATGCCTTGCTGCCACTTCTTCATTAGACCATGGCTATTTTTAATACATTTGGGTCTTAAACACTGCCACGGACCGGAAACAATTAACACTAGCGTGTTAGTAGCTGCCCTCAACATGTCCTTACCAGAGGCAAGATCATTCACCCCACACTATCCTAGTCCCCAGGAACCCAGTTTTATGTTAATTAGGGCAGGTATCCTTCACAAGACCTTGGCTGTCCACTACTGTGCTGTAAACAAGCAAGGAGACAATGCTGTGAATCCATGGGCTCATACCCCCAGTTCTATCTGGACGCATTTACATAGAATAACTACTAAGTTAACCCGACACTGGCCTCGCCGTCCCATTATTCATTCACAGCAATAGTTTTAGAGTCTTGTTTGAAGAGGCAACGATCCACATTTTCCTCAGACGGAGCTGTGAAAGTGGAACTATCTCCTTCCTGCCTCTGTGAACCACATGGGAAGATGATTCCTCGCTGTCAAGACAAATGATTTAAATATTGACATCAAATACAACAGAGGGAAAGAAAGAAAGAGCGGCAAATGGAAGCACGGCGAATTCACAGCAGAAACCTTCCGTCCGTATGAGATTTCACGAGTCCACGGGGAGTCACGTAGTGGAAAGGGACGCTATAATATCTCCACTGTCCAGTTTATCCTACACCCACCGCAGAGGGCAAAGGGAGGACATGTGGGGGGAAAATAAACAGATGAAGCCGCCGGACTCGGCGTGAAATCTTTTCCGGTTTAGGATCTTTCAGTATTGTGGATAAGAGGACTAGTTGTGTGGATTTTGTCACAGACGTTTATTTTCGGCTCAGAACTTCACTCGAGTAAGCCTGCAAACGATTGATACTGCAAAAACAAAAAAAAAGAAAAAGAAAATGTATTTAACTTTCCTATGGATGTGAATCGGGTTTTCCGTTAGATATGTTTTATGGCTTATAGCACAGCGCAAGAGAAGCAAGGGGGGGCGCAGCTAATTACAGCAATGTTTCATGAAAAATTCAACTGGCATACTAATTTACCACAAACTGCCTGTTTCAGCAGAAGTAGGTTTTGCCACTCTCAAAGACAAATTAATCTATTAATGAAACTGAACAACTTCTGGTTTAAAAAAAAAAAGAAAAAAGAAATGTCTCACATAAATGTTGCAGACACAGAGCCGTGAAAATTTGTCTCAACATTTTAAAAATACTCCCTTAAACCAGCATGTAGCTGTGAGGAAACTACACAGTTTTCTAACAGCGCCATTTCAAACACAATAAAAGCGCATGCCAGATAGAAAGCAGGGAGAACTTTGGATGAGCAGGGCTAATAAATAGCACCATTACCGCAGAAGCAACAAAAACATCATTACCCACGCAAATGACTTGATTATAGGGTAAAACTTGTCGCAGATGTAAGCATGTCACTGTAGGCCTCTCTTCCCCTGTCTGTGTGTAACACCAATGCAAATGTTAAGCTCTCCCAACCCGGCACACGGTGCACTAAAAAGGGTAAGACACACAAAGAAGAAAACAAACAGGGCATTTTCTAATTTTAATGGCCTAACGCTGATAAAAGACTTCTAAGAAATATAATAAAAGCGCTAGCCTGTAAATGTAGCGAGTGGCTTTTGCACTTGCGATTACAAGCCCGCTATCAATCTTTGCACAAATTGGTGCATGGACAAAGTCCCTGTTTACTATTCTGGTCAGCATCCACTGCCGGGCCCCGGCAGTCTCTTGTATTATGTGTCATGGTGGAGTATCAAGACGTTTTATGCAGTGGCAGATGCTTTATTCAGTAGCACCTTTGCAGCTTTTTGTGGTGAGAAACATCAGAAAATAGCCGTCCAACATGTCTACTAGCACGAGGAAGCGGTTAGTAGATCAATAGAGAGATGATCCGGTGACCAGAGTAGGCATATCATGAAGGAAGATGCCCAGACCGTGCCTCTAAGGCTCATCAAAAGACCAAAGCGTCCCCCCCCTCCCCATGTCATAACTGCTCATATCTGTCAGTGGGTGGGGAAAGAATACCAAGCATGAATAATAGATTATCACTGATATTTTTAGGTGAACCAAGGCCTCCAATCTTGCAGCTCATCTCTGGATTCTTCATTTTACTTATTTATGGCGGCATCTTATGAGTGAGACAAGAGTATTACTCAACCCTCTACGCTTCTTCCTCTGTCCGGTGAAGAGCTGCAAAATGCTGAGTGGTTCTTGAAAGCCCCGAAAAATGTCAATGAGGGAAAATGTCACGGCGCTTCTCTCAAGTATCGGCCGACACTTCCACAAAACAAGGAGTAAATAAAAAAATAATAAAAAAAGGGAGGATTTGAGTTCGATGACATTAGTAACCAAACTATTTCTTTTGAATTAAAAAAAAAATACAGTATATATATGTATATATAGATTTTTTTTCTGTAAACAAGCACATTATTTTCACATTTTAACCAGCACCTGTGCCGCGTTTCAAAGTCTACAAAAGGAAATGATCCAGCTCGAGCAGGGACACTTTTGAAATCAATTTTTCCTTCAAAAACAAAGCAACAGCTCCGCCGCACTAAAAATAGCGATGTCTAAAACCATGACCTTTTGCTAACATTTAAGGAAAAAAAAGAAACAGTCAGCCCCAAATTGTCACCATTCCATAAATGCTTTTCTTTCCACCAGAAAAAAAGAAAAAAAAACAACATACTTTCTACTCAGTTTCTCGTTTTAACTGTCGTCTGTTTCTGCCGCATGAGTATTACAAGGCGAGATGAGAGAGAGATACATAAGCAAGTGAGATGCAAATAAGTGACACAGTCTCACGAGCGATTAAAGATGAAAAGAGACGGAGACAAAGGAGGACCGTGGCAGTGGGATCTTATGGGACTTTGACTGCTATCCTGCCTGATATGAAAGGATCTCACATTCCACGGCTGGGGTGTCATGAGCCCTGCCTCTGGGAGAGGGCCTCAGATGGATTACAGTAAAAGTAATCACAATACATGAATATGAGATGCCTTTCATGCGGGGCAGGCTTCTTGCTTTTTCCCCACATCCTATGTTTGTCCGTCATCGTCTGTCCATCAACTTTCCAGCTACGCACATGCCACTTTCTCTGCTCATTTCAACCTCCATTACCTGCTGCTGACTCCCCTCCCTCGTGGTGATATATCGGTGTCGTTTAACGAAAGAAAGAAAAAAAAAATACAAAAAACAAGCATTTAGTGAGATCTGTGAGTGGAATAACCACAGCATTATAATTTTAACTGGTCACATGGAACGTAAAAATCCACCGACTGATTTGAGCTGTGATGGCATTACTTTAAAGGTGATAGTATAGGAATCAGTGTTGACTTCAGTAAAGCCGCAATTACTAACCCGGCAGACTCACCTAATGGTATATAATCTGAGGCAGAGAAAAATGAGAATTCAATCCAACCCTGATGGGGAAGACACACTTTTCCAGGAGAACACCAGCTTTCATCTGTTTAAAGGAGATTGTAGTGGGTGGTGTCTGGCGAGAGCAATGCACAAGTCACTCACTTGCCATCGAAGGGGTTGGCTCCGGGGATAATGTGGGTGCTGTCCCTGCCCACCAGGAAGCGCACCCGGTCATAGAACGTCTGCAGGTTGCTCTGCGCAGAGGACATCTGTGTCTCCTGGATGATGTCCAGGGGATCCGGTGAGCCCACACACAAAGAGGTGGTGTGACAGGTTGCCTGCAGACAGCAGTCTGGATCCATGCAGTCCACCAGGCCATCTGACAAGGTCAAACAAGTCACACACCGACAGGCTCATTAAACAACAGCCTGGACACACACCTGGCAGAAGAAAAACTAAGTACTGTGCGAAAAGTTTTCTTTTTTTGCCATTTTAGGGTAGTTCATGAGAACTTCGCCAGTTTCCAATAGTACCACCAGTATCTGCAGACTCTTTCCAGACCGTTTAAATATCGAGTCAACGGCAAACTAAAGTCAGAGCGCCTGCCGCCATTTTCTGCAACCAAGTTCTTTTTGTTTTTTTGTGCACAGATGACTCGTTTCTCTTCGGGTGTGTGTCAGAGGAGGGCTTTTTGGCTGCAAGTTGTCGGCTTGCCCGTCAACCTGTGAAGCATGCAGATCTAAACTGAAATGTACAAAACAAATATCTACGAAATATGTCCATGTCCATAAAAAATGTAACGCTCAACAGCTGTTACCTAGTTTTGAGCTACACAATTTGAAAGCAACTAAGTAATTTGTTGACTCATTGTGGTGATGCCCTCAACCTTTTGTGTTCCTTTGTACTTTTGTTTTGTGGTCATTATTACATAGATTAGTATAATGTCTGGATACTATAGTTAATATTTACAAATGGAAAACATCCGCAGTACTTTATATCTGACCCACGGGACATTTATCTTTTTCATACAATTCTTTGGGCATTTAAAATGTTTATCTGATAGCACCGATAGTAGTATTAAACACAGACAAAAAAGAGGGAAAACGTGGACATTGGAGTTGTTCATTTTGGCTGTTCTTTTACAACATGACCGGAACCTTTTTATGTGCATGTCTTTGTGGAGATTATCTGAACACATCTAGCGTGGTTTACGATTGCCCGTCGGTCCTTCGTATGCGATATCACAAGACGGAAAGAGCTGCTGTGCAATGCATTTCGCTTTGCTGAAGTGGGTCACTGGACTCCCCACCCTTTGCTTTCAGGGGGCCTATCTGGCCAGATGGGTGATAAAAATAAACCCTGCTGTCAGGACTCAGTCAAATCCCCAGCAGCACCTTTGCTTTTGCCATTGAGAGCTGTGTGGTCCTGTACAGTGATGGGGGAGACAAACAGCTCCTGCATAAATAAGGGATGCAAGCACATAGCTCAAGCCCAGAATGAGGTCTGGGAAAAAAAAAAAAAGGAAGTCACATCTCCCACTTGGCTTTAAGAGCGGTGCAGCCCCCTGGCTGGCTCTGTGTGTGTGCCTGGCTCTGCTCCGGGCTAGTTAGAGGGCAGAGCAGAGCAGAGACTTCCTCCTGGGGCCAGCGAATGTTCAAGGCCTCCGGCCGGGCACTCTGCTTTTTAATAAAAACCTGTTGTCCAGGTGACTGGCTGCAAGCCATTACTCATCTTCACCTGTACAAGAGCTGTACAACTGAGCCTGAAAAGCAAAAAAGCGGGTAGAGCGTATTCTCAAGTGCAAATGTGGTTAATTTTATAGTCAAATCATATCTGTTAAAGAGCCCCTGTTGATGTTTAGCCAGTGTCAGAAGGTTTTGCTGTGTGTTGTTGTTTTTTTTGTTTTTTTTTTATTTTACCTCCATCGTTGTCCTTGACATCACTGCAGGCAGTTTCCATAGAGGTGTCACAGCCAGTGCCCCTCCAGCCCAGCTGGCACACACAGTACCAGCCATTGTTACCCAGAGTGCACCTACCATTTCCATTGCACAAACCAGGGCAGCCCTCTGTGTAACACAATAAGGACAAAGGCAGGGGTCAGCTCATAGCATGAAACAATGCAGTTTTGATGGGCAACAAATGAATACTGTATATTGTTTGTGAACGCTAAAACAAAAATAGTGGGCTTTCTTGTTCGCTAAAACTTCTCCGGTAGAGACGCATTCAAGTCACGTTAAAATGTTTTAAAGGAATGAGAGTGGCTGTAGTGACCCACAGCTGAAGTTCATTAATTTGATACACCCTTTGTGAAGCTTCTAATATCCCTTTGCAGTAAAATCAGATAAGAAGGATCTTCTAAATCAATATTCACTCATTACTACAGTAGATTGGCCTCCTGTATGTCTATGCTACTTCAGCTGGGTAATGAGAACCCTGCCTTATATATACTTGTGTTTCAGCAAGTAATCAGATCTGTTTTTTTTCTCTTTTTTTATATGATTGTGGATTTTTACCATCATTACACAATATTACTGCTTCTGCCTTCAGCTAAAAGGAGCGAGCTGTATTAGTTATTGAAAAAAAAAGAAAAAAGAAAAAAGATCTGTATTATTATATGATAAATTGTCCCCAGAGTCTTCCCAGTAATCAATAAGATAATCCCTTCAGGGAAGAATCTGTGCTTTGTTATTAAGAGAAACACAAGGCAAAAATAAATGACTAAAGTACAAACTGGATGATGTCTGAGCTAAGTAGCTTCATGCAGTGATGGGCTTTTCTTGCACTGTTCTCTGGCACGCGTGACCTGAGGGGAGCTGAAACCGGGCGGAGCAGAACGACAGGTGAAACACTCCAGCGTTTCTCTTTGGATAGGTCTTCACAAGGGCAGAGATCAGAGGATTATATTATCTTTTTTTTTTTTTGGCTGTGTGACATTTATTTGGCTCCTCATGATTTGTCACCCCTCGCTGAGACGGAGGGTAAAATCTCAAGATATGAAACGCACAACTCTGTCATAGTTTGTGTGGTTAGCAAAGCCGCCTTCATAGAGAGAATGCTAAGCTGACCCATTTTATCAAGCAAAGAGGCCGGGGCAGCTGTCTCCTCTGTAGGCGTTTACATCACGCAGACAGAATAGAAGTGGAAGAACAGGAGAGAAAGATAAGAGGAGATCGGTGAGGTGAATGGGAGCTGGATTAAAACGAGAAGAATGTGTTGATGGAAGAAACTGTGGTAAAAACGAAACATTTAAGAGGATATAAGGCCGAAGGAGTGCCAAGATTAGTGGTGTGGATCGCGTGGTTAGCCGAGTGATCCTACAGCTGCATTTTGCCTGTTGCAAGTAAGGATGGTTTCATGACATTAGTCGCAGTACATATGTTTAGAATAACTATTGCGCATTTATTCCATACACTACAGTTTTTTTGTTTGTTTTTTTAAAGCCAAAGCTGAAATACATTTTAAATCATTTCAACAACGTACAAAACACCTTCCTTGCCAAATCTTCCCAGATAATGTTTGACTCCTGCCGTGGTTGTAGGTACCAGATGTGCTTGGGCGCTTCCAGATGACGTCATGAAGCGGAGCAACTTAGCGGGTTTGTTTTGTCCTTTTATTCTTTGGGAAAATAGGTAAAAGATCTAAAATAGATAAAAGTTGTGCATTTTTATTTAATCTAAAACCTCTTAAATCTTTTTGCGCCTACCACACAAATTAATTGATTGAACTGGAATGTGCTGTTATCATATTTTTTTGTGTCCTGTGGAAAATTAAAAATGATAAATAAAAAACTTTATCGAGCTATCCCTTCCAAACATTAAGCTGACGTTGTCTAACCACGAACTGATGTCGCAGTCCGAGCCGAACGGACCCGAACTTAGCCTAACATACAGACCGAACATATAGCTGACGTCATCTAGAAGCCGAACGGAGCCGAACGTAACGGAACATACAGACCGAACATATGGTTGACGTCATCGGGACGCGCCGACGCATGACACCTACACCGTCCGTATGTCACATAATACTGTATAATATTTCACTGTTTACTGTTGAAATAATTTGTAATACTGTCCGTCAGTTCAAGAAAAGATAACTGACTATGGGAGGAGTGACCTACAATTCTGCTTTCGGAAATGCAGCTGTTTTTTTTCTTTCCTTTTTTTGTATCATAGCCTACGGTAATCAAAGGTTTTTGTCAAAGTGTGAATGGCTCTTACAATCCATTTAAGCAGAGGTAAATAACAAAAGGAAGAGCAGACATTTAGGGAATACTTTTAGTAATGTTGGTTATTTCTATTAGAGAAACAGATAGTCTCATCTCCATTTTCTTCCCCTTGCCTTCTCAACACTTTTCATTAGTTGTCCTTTTACTGAGTAAATGGACAAAATAGCTCTGGTAAGACCAGTGGAGACAGATGATTAGTAAGCTCAGAATGTTTGTTACAAGGATAAATAAAGACCCTCTCTCTTTTGGCTCTGGTTCAACTTAATTGGCAGCCCTTTCAGAGAGGAGCTCCCGCTGAGCCCAGCCCAAGCCTGCCTGAAACCGCTCCAAAGTGTCCGGAGAACTCCTCTGGCAGCCGCTCTCATGCCAGGTGGTCCATTACCAAGGACATAGTGAGAATGAGGGAGGGCGCTGGAGGCAGAGAGGCAGGGTTGCAGCAGAGCCTCCACCCACTGCTTGCCCTGCACCAACCAGACCATGAACCCTTTTAATTAGAGAGGATGCGGCCTCAGCACCTATCAGGTCGTGCTCACAGCTGCACACTCATCCATAATGCATGGCACAGGTTATGAAGCCCCTTTCCCCAACATCCCCCTATTGAGAAAGCACAAACTAAATATTTAACACACAAATAAAGCAGCACAACTTGACTCACCAGGTGTGTGAAAGTGCTAAGTGGAGATTACAGATTGACAACATGGCAAAAAAAGTCAATGAGAGGCGGGTGTTTAGAATGATTTGTTTGGGGGCAACAGGAGGATCGTAGTGCTGTATGATGTCGGGGGGGAGAGCATGGTGTGTGTGCATGATTTGTTAATGCTGGCTGGAGTTACGATGGAAGAAGGGCAAAATAGAAGGAAGGAGGAATGCCATACCTTTCACTACCTTATCCAGATAGTGAGCTTGGGAAGATAAAAGACAAGACATATAAGGGAGGTTTGAACAGTGCCACTTCCATGACAGGACAGCAAGGCGATGTGTTAGTTCACAATACACAAGTTAATTAAAAAATGAATGAATAAAAAAAAGGAAAAAATGCAGTCATGAAGCATTTCAAACATGCGTCACAAGCAACACAACGAGTACAATCCAACACAGAGGAGAGGGACGGGGATGGAGAAAATACAGGGGAAGTCGTGGAACACGGACAAAGAGATATACAGAAGCAGAGCGAGAGAAAGAAAGAGAGAGGACAAAAATGTGAAACGTCCAGGAGGAACATTTCATCCTGTCCCTATTTATTAACCGCCGCGATCGGCAAAAAAAATCTCAGGGGAGTATTTCAAAAAGCAACATGATTGATGCACGTATTACTGCCCTTAAATGTCTCCGGCAATATCAAACAGGAGGTCGGGACGTTCTGCAAAACGTGCTTTTAATCTTGAAACACCTCTACAGACAATGAGGCCACCGGAGGCTTCACCAGCGGTGGGGCTAATTCAGACCTCCCACCGCTCCACAGCATGGAGTCCAAGGCCAATGCGGAGCTCTCGGTAATGAAAATTGATTTAAATTGAGATGTTTGGCTTCTTAATGGACGACACTGAGGAATATTCTCCCCGAGCGGACGATCTCAATATGGTACTTATAAACGTCCAATCAATAATGTATGGAAAGCGTATAAAGCATTCACAAACCGAGTCAAGGCTCTGAACTCAGGAAGGTCTGCATCGAGATACGCATGACAATAGTGTGGGAAAACTTATATCTAAACCTATTTGAATATTGAAATAGCCTCGCACCTATAGGCGCTCGCAAGTTTCGCCCTCAGTTCCTTTGGAGTGAAATGTGTGAAGTTTCTGTTCATTGAACCAGTGGAGGCGGCGGGAGGGCGGTGGGGGGGGGGTGGGAGACGTGGCCATTGTGTCGCTACTTCCGCTCTAATGCTTGAGTGGTTGTGTCATACAATGGATGGTGAGCCGCCATGTTTGGTGGTGACTTTCAACAAAGCAGCGGCAGATCCTTCACCTGTATTGTTCTATTGTACGTACCATAAAACTAGTGCTATCACAGTGATGCGTGCTGTGATGTGGAACGTATTCACACATATATTCTGTTGGGTGGTTTAAGCCAGAAGAAAGTGACATATCGTATTAGCCACATATGTTAAACAGTTAACAGGTAAACAGTAAGTTGTGTTATTAGTTGATTATATATATAAATAGTGGAGTATTAAGTATAAATGTAGTAGGAATACTCAAGTTAAATAGAGATTTATTAACATAAAAATTACATTACTGCAGTTAACAGAGAAGAGAAGAGAAGAGAAGAGAAGAGAAGAGAAGAGAAGAGAAGAGAAGAGAAGAGAAGAGAAGAGAAGAGAAGAGAAGAGAAGAGAAGAGAAGAGAAGAGAAGTGATGCACACACATGAACACAGAATGCTAAAGATGCAGTCTCGCATAGCAGGCATCACATGGCCGTGTCCTCTGGGTAGTGTCTCTTGATGTTTAGAGGAGGTCTGACAGTGCCGACATCAAATATCATGAAGCTAACTGATTTAAAACGCTCGTCTTGATGAGCTCAATTTACACCTGGACAGATAAAACTGTCAAATCCCAGAACATCCATCAGCGTAACAAAAAAAACCCTTCTTCTGGCGATGGACAACCACGAAAAGAGGTCAACTACTGCTTGTTTACAATCTAAATCTGGCTTTACATTTGCATATTAGTGCAGTCACCAGTTCCCGATCACATAAAAATGCGGACAAGAATGCCACGTTCACAGGAACTTCAAGAACACACTAAAAATACTTTTTATCTAAAGTTCAGTCGGCTCCTCACTAATTAATCCCTCTGTAGTTTCTTTAAGCCAAAACTGTGAATCCAAGAAACACTGCAGGCAAAATAAAATATTATGAAAAATACTAGAAAACATATAGCACGTAATGAATTTAGTCTCTAGCAACACAATGAAAAAAACAAAAAACAAATCCGAGGCTCTACAAGGTTTTCAAGATAGCACTTGACGTCAAGGCAAGGTCTTGAAATCTTAACTTCTGCAAGTCTTCACAGAAGCGCAGTTGTTAGTATAAACATAAAGCTAAAAGCGGTGGTTGACCTGCTCACAATGACTCGCATGTCAGCATTTGAAATTCATAGTAAATGGAAAAGGAGCGAAGAAAGAGATGGGGAAAAGGATGAGTAAAATGAAAGGACACCTTAGCACATTCCCACATTAAAATGCATGAAGGCAAGCCTCAGATCCTTGAGTAAACCTGTTCATGCTTTACCGAGTTGCACAAATTCAATTAAGCATGCTTTCCCCTCTCTTCTCCGACTGGACCCTTCCCCTCACACCAAGGGCTTCATACAGACGCAGGCAGAATGTCAACCTATGCCTTTGTTGGCCTCCCAAACCTCCCCCCTTCCCAAACACACAGACGTACACACACAGAAACCAACCCCCCCGCCCGCCCCAAACCAAACCCAAACCTCTTCCCATCCTACCAATAGTGCAGTGCTCTCCATTCCAACCCGGACTGCATTCACATTTGCCATCCTTGCAAGTGCCATGCTCGTTGCAGCGTGGGTGACACGCCCTCTGGTCACACCCAGTACCCATCCAGCCGTCGTCGCAGCGGCAGGTGCCTGAGACACAAATGCCATGGCCACCACAGTCCGCTGCACAAATCTCTGTGGGAGACAGGGACATAGAAGGAGACAAAAAAAAAAGGGAGAGGGGCGAAGACAGACAGAAAGGAAGGAGGGGGTGGAAGAGGGATGGAAAGGGAAGACAAGGCGGCGATGGGACAAGGGGAAAAAGGGTGGAGAAAAAAAAAGGAGACAAATCCAGAAGTTATTGTCAAGGAAAAGCTGCCACGCTTCACTACCTTGTCTGATGGCAGCTGAAAAGAAATTCCTGCACCTCATAAGGGGCTATCCTTTTTTTGACAATACAAATCTAATAAGTCCATTACCAAGA
This sequence comes from Mugil cephalus, assembly GCF_022458985.1. Taxonomy (NCBI): domain Eukaryota; kingdom Metazoa; phylum Chordata; class Actinopteri; order Mugiliformes; family Mugilidae; genus Mugil; species Mugil cephalus. Next base: position 5,340,925 of record NC_061778.1, read on the forward strand.
AAAGACAAGGATGGTGGCTGCCTTAGCGGACTTATTCTTTTCATTGCCTCCTCTCTTCTTCTTCTCCTCTTTGTGCCAAAAAAGAAAAAAGAAAAAATAATACACGGCCGCAACTTCTTTTTAGAAACTGTAACAGCTCTACCACTTAGGTGAAACTGTAAATGTTATTCTCTTTCTCGTACGGGCGGTTTTCTTTACAGTGCGCTCTGGTTGGGGATAGAGGCAGGAGCCGAAGCTCAACAAAGTAATTCAAAAAACACAGGTCGTCGATGTTATCTTGACTCTATCAAAGTGCTGTTTACCCGAGAAAGAAGTATATCGATGCAACGGCGGAGACTGAGACACAGAGCCGCAGCAAAGCTCGGCTGATGCTATTGTGTGGCCACTGAAAGACCTCCCTGACAGGGCGTGATAGAGCCCGGGACATAACCCTCGTCTCATGAACTCCAGGGACAGCGTGACAAGTCGAAAGCTCAAATAAATTAAACACTGACAGATTACTTATGAATATCATTGAAATGTTAACCTCTTTATTAACTATTCTGTAATAAAAGGGGCTTAACAGTACGGGCGACGATGAACAATAGCCATGTGTTCAAGGCTTATTAGCCAAGTCAATTCAAATACGACCACAGGGGACCAAACTGGAGGTAAAATCTTTTAATAAGTCAATTACTGCCTTTACAGGGCTGTTTTTGTCATCGTTACAAATTAATTTTGAGTGGTATTTTCAGTCACAAATTATAACATGACATTGCCAGCTTAAAAAGCTTTTTTTTTTTTTTTTTTTTAAATCGCTCTCCTCTGCTAATTACAGCTCAGAACAAAGTGCTAATTTTATATCTGACTTTTCATTTGTAGGCAAACTATGCTAGTAGCATGTGAATTAGCGGCCACTCCAAGAGCTTGAACACGCAGACATACAAACAGTAATAATAACTGTAATAACAAGTAATTGTAACTCTGTCCTTGCAATTAATCAGCAGCCATGTGTGTGCAATTACGCATAGGAAAAACAGTTTGCATGTGTTCAATACAGACGCAATGTCTATGAGCAAAATTTGCTTTCAGGTTTGATAAATCGCTTTGCAAAATTGTGTGTAAACGCCCCGTATTGCATATTCATTGAGGTAAACTGGATGCAGACGTGCTATTTTGCACGGACAGGCAAACAGGAGCTGCTAGTAAATAAGTTTATTTTATTTGCATGCACAATGAGTCTGCACGCGTTTCATACACAGAAACCTCTGGTAGATCTGGACCTATGTGTAATAAAAGAAGTTCCTTCTTCAGAGGACACATGGTCAGAGAAAACAGACTCTTAACTGACTCCAAGACAACTGCTCACTTGGAACAAAGGAGAAACCTTTAACGTGATAAAGATGCAATTACAGCCTGCAGCCAGACCCTCATTATCCGTGGCCAGAGGAGCCCACGGTGAGAAATACCCCCATTCCCATGATGGCTGTTACCATTTGCACCAAAGGACTGTGTAAACAAACTTTCCTCTGGGTGGGAGCGTAGCAAAAAATGGCATAAAACACACATATTAAAGGACATAAAACCTCAGGTGTTGTTTTATGGCGGGTAACAGCATTACTGCCAACTGTGCCCAACTTGGTTGTGCTGCTCCAAACCCACATGAGAAAATGAGTTTGGGGACTTAAAAGTATTGGGTAGAGGGGGGGGCGGATTAAAGAATCTAGAAAGATATATTGAAAGCTTTCCATCTTTTCCGTCTCCCTGTCTGCAAGGTTATAGGCTGCTGCCTGTACTACCCCACCATCAAGCTTAGTGTAGTATTAGACCACAGAAAGCTCTACAATGAACAGGATAAAGGAGGATAAAGAGCCAACTCATCATCATTTACAGAGCTTTTTCCTCTGCGAAGCAAACGCAGACTAACTGCCCATTTCCCCCCAAAATCCTTGGGATTACCTAATAGGTCATTGTGTCTGCCTGGAATATAAAGGGATTCATGGTTTAGACCGAATGCCGTTTTAAAAACTCTCATTTCTGAAATACTTAGCGAGAATACAAATTATTGTTGTCTAAATGAAATCAGCGGAACTGTACCAGCCTCCACAAAAGCAGCCGCGGTTATCGACACATCAGAGGCTTGTTCAAACGGAGCTCTGTGATGCTTTAATCTGCCGGCGTATGAGCATAAAACACAAACACAGTCTCATATGAGCTTTTATACATGTGGAACATTGTAAGATTCTTCAGCTGGCTCGGAGTATAAAAGGGAGAAAAAAATAATCTTTTCTGTAACTTTTGAATCTGCCAAGTCAGTGACGATATATACCTACATTTGACAGCTCTTTAAAAGTCTACCACTGGGTTCAGTGACATTCTTCAGTTAAATAATTCTTTAGTAAACGTGCGCAGGCAGGCTGCTGTCAGAGCTGAACCTATATTTTCCTTTTTTTTTTAATCCTTAGAGCCTCAAGAAGGTATATTCTAGCTATAAAACTGTATTTTACCGTGAGCCTGTTGACTACCAAGAGACAACATTCCCTATGGACAAAATGAACGGGAACAATCCTCCAGAGCAGAATAAATAAATAAAAATAAAACAACCATCAATGGCAGCCAAGCTTCCCCCACTGTGAAGAAAGCCTCAGCTCGAGAAGGAGGTTTAACTCACGTTAGATCAAGCTGTTCCCCCTTTTTTTTTTCTTTTTCTGTGGCTGCCAGCGACAACCACGTACTATTTGTTAAATGAATTGTGAATTAGCAAAATCATACGAATGTGATTGCCATCCGCGAAGCCTTCAATAGATCACTGATAAGAATAATAGATGCTTTTATGCGAGTCATTTTCTTCCGAGAAAATCTTTACTTCTGTACTTCTGCGACGAGCCCGGCAATTGCCGACGGTACGTCAAATCAAGCGGTGAAATAAATTTTGACACCGAGACAAAGGTATCGCAGGAGACAGAGATGGAGATTGGCGAGGTCTTTACGTGCCGCTGCTGTTCCCTGCCAGCAGTGATGTATTAGAGTTCTGAATATTGGCAGGTGAGGAACATTTAAGTGTGATAGATTACATTACAGAAATAGATTATGCACAATATTCACTGGATTTTAGTTGAGATAAAATACGCTCCTAACATTTAAATAGATTTGTTAATGCTTAACTTAGATGTCTTACCCTTAAACAAGTTACAACATAACTCTCAATTCTCTTTATTTGACAATTCACATCTGTAACTACATAAAATTGCTTAATTCCTGTTTATTCCAGCTAATAAAACAATGGCATGTGACTTACTCCTACTAATCAGAGCTAAATCAGCTCTGGCTTGGGATAAATGAATGCTTGCTGCCAATGTTTACCCTCATCGTAGGGAAGAACTCACCTGTAGAGCAGTCGTGGCCCGTCCAGTTGGGATCACAGCTGCAGGTTCCGGTGTCTGCCAGGAACGCTCCATGTCCAGAGCACTGGTCCATGCAAGAGGCCCTGGGGCTTTCACATCCTGGCCCGCCCCACCCCACAAAGCAGTGGCACTCTCCTTGGACGCAAACCCCGCGGCCCGAGCATGTTGGATCCAGGCAGTCCACTAAAAGGGTTCCAAACGGAGAGTGTTAGACACACCAGTCACCTGCTGCTTCCCTCTTTCAGAGGCAACCTGGCATCTCTATTGGAAGCCCGAGCACAACGACAACTGCAGCGGGCCGCGGCTCAGCTGCAGACGCAGCAGCTTAGCACATGTAGCAGGGAAGTTACAGAGGGAACGCGCGGAACATGATGCAAGGAGGCTTTCATTTTCTAAAACCGGAGACGAGATTTACAAAGGAGCAAATTAAATGGCTGTTTTCACACTCGGTCTTATGGCACAGACCTACTGGTTCTACCCACGCTTCTGCTGGCGCCCTCCATTCAACTCATAATGAAATATTCCTCCCAGAGCAGGAAGGTGCTTTAAAAGGAGCATGTTTCTCGAAAAATGAAAGCCACAATACAGCAGGAGCTCAAAACAAAAAACCTACACAGAAAGTAAGAGAACAGCGAGGGGAAAGCCTGGGGCATCAGCTAAGCAAGAGAGCACGCTCAACTCTAGTTTATAGACAATATGAAGATTACTGTGACTAAAGAACATTGGCGCTAGCTTCCCTCTGCTGCATCTGTTTGTAAACTATACCAGTTCACACTGTATCGGCTCAATTAGTATGCAATTATCAAATTAATACCTGTTTCTAGAACATCCCTTCCCTTGACATGCTGTTAAATGAGTGTTGGCTTTGTAGGGAACAGGGGTTTTGGGAGCGTACAATAACAACTCTTACCACCAGACAATATCTGCAGGGTATTCACAGATGGCAAATGGGCGGCGAGCCGGAGCAAAGTCTAGCCACTGAGAGCAGTAGGCCACGCCATGGCAGCTCCCCTTTACCATGACATAAACGCGCATAAAGGCTGTTATAGTAAGACAAACAGGATGTCTTGCCTCTTAGCAGATGGCTTGGGCGCAAGGCACAAAGATCAGAGGCTAACTGACAAGAAACTCTCTCCTGGCAATTAATCATCGTGGCTGAAGGTCACATGGAAGAAAGGTAAAAATGTTAAAGGGCCCTAGTCCACATTCTCCTCCACTCCTTATGGCCTACCAGTCCACCTAAAATAGAATGGGGGCCTATGGATGTCACAAACCCCCATTTATCAAACTCCCAGGGTCCATTTTTCATCTTGAAATGAGAGCCTTCAAGAGCTGACAAACACAATGGCTCCTTCAATCTTATCTGGCCGAGCCGTATCCAGCAACGGATGAATGTGAAGTTCTTTCACAGATTAACATCAGACCTGAATTTCAAACAATAAGTGGACTGTTTTGATTAGCGTAATGCGTTATATTCAGGATTTATACAGGAAAAAGTCACCCAGGAAGCGTATTATGAAGTGTTATGGATGCTCTTCACAGAGGTTGTCCTCTTTTTACTACCAGACAGACTTCAAGCCATATCAACTTAACGGCCACTCCCATTATGAGTATACTTTAAAAATGCCAAGCAATAACGAGCTGCGATGGCGGTTACAGCAGCTATATCGAGTAGCGTTTTATTAGCGTAGGACACATTACCGTGACGTATTAAAACAATCACCTTCTTCACAGTTTTCCCCTTTGTAGCCGGGGTTGCAGATGCAGGTTCCCACAATGCAGGTCCCATGGCTGCTGCACGTGACGTCAATGCACTGGTTGGTGGGAACGTCGCACTCTGAGCCCTTCCAGCCACTGTGACACATGCAGCGGCCTTTAAGGTACTGACCGTTCCCGCTGCATAACACTGGACAGGCAGCTTTGAAAAGAGCAGACAGCGCACATTCATTTGAAGGGAGCCCTCCGCGGCTTCAATGAAAGAAAAAAAAAATAGAGAGCGCTAAAGCCTCGATCTGATCTGAACAATAGCCTGCACAAATGACTTTGTCAAGCCGAGAAGATGTGACCTAAATTCTAAGGAAACGCAACAACAAATATGCAGTTTATAAAGAAAAAGAGACGAATAAAAGTGTCAAGTTTAGTGCTGATCAACACAGAGATAACAGATGGTGGTGAAGTGTGTGCAAACACGCTGGCTAAATGTGCTTTTATGTGATTTTATTATGGTGAAAAATGGCTATAATCTTGGTTTTAATGATTTTTAAAGAGGAGTCAGTGAGACTCCTATAATCTATAGCCTTCCTTAGATTATATCTACAGTATATGCAACACAATACCCAACTAACTCGGCTTTGTGTAACCCAAATTCAGGTCTACATAGTAAAGATGTGACACTACAATATACAGAAAACTCAACAATTATCTCTTGAACAACCACTTAGTGAAAATGGAGACTAAATACCATGATGATACTATCTTTACCGAAACAAATCTTACGTAAAATGAAATGAAAATGTAAGAATTAATTGGTTTTCTCTGGAAAAGCGGTGAATATATTTTAGTCAGGATCTTTAAATGTAATATATCTGAGTGATGGAGATTAATAAAGGCATTATGAGTGAGAAAGTGACTCACCTCGCCCACAGTCAGGTCCTTTGAATCCTAAAAAGCAGTGGCATGTTCCAGCAACACAGTCACCGTTCCCAAAGCAGTTACTGGGACAGTCATCAAGAGAATCTGCAAGAGAGCAATCAGGAGATTTTCTGAGTAATGTGCTTTGAAAAACAATTTTCCTCCCACTCATTTTCTTCGGGTTGATTATTATCCCTCCGCTAATGACAGGGATAAACACAGGCTCCAGTCCTGTCAACATTCTATTCCGCTGAAAAACATTTTTTCGAGTGTTACTAATGTTTCACCCAAATAGGAAAATTCACCAAAACACGTTCTGAATCTCTAGGCTTTTACCAAAAGTTACAGAACAAATAAATTCTCCGAAATTACAAATGCACCGGATGGTGGAGGCACGCTTGCCTGATTTGATTAACATAATTTGAAGCTTTTGGCAAAACAAAATAGTGTAATTGTCAGGAACACTGGAAACTACAATTCCACCAATTCCATAGATAGATAGATAGATAGATAGATAGATAGATAGATAGATAGATAGATAGATAGATAGATAGATAGATGCTTTATTCATCTCTATTAGAAATTCCCATTTTTTTACATATATAATTTTATTATTATTTTTTTATTATACACTGTAACAGTCGTCTCACCACAGACGCACAATGAAGCCTTGTAAACATATAAAGGGATTCATTTGTTGCCCATCGCTTCGTAGCAGACAACTGGTCGCTGGCTGACCGGTATTTCCACCTCGAGAAATGCTCATGTTGCTCCTCCCTACACTGTTGTTTCCGTTTGTGCGGTGTTGCGTGGTATTACACGTGAGTTGTCGTCATGCTGAAAGTCACATACGTGACGTCATTCCCCGAGACAAAGAAGAAGGACCGAAATATAAAATGGGAAAAAATAGTAACGCACAGTAGCTTGGATGACTTACTTTAATCAGATTACTGGTTCGGAAATAGTAACGTGTTAGATTACTGTAAAAAAGTAGTAAGATTAGAGGAACGTGTTGCTAAGTAACGGGTTCCTAACATCACTGAACAGACTTTAAAGCAAGGCTCACGAGAAACCTTCATGGTGCCACCTGTAAAACATTCAAATTTCATTTTAAACAAGATGACCTTCATACACAGTGTATGTTGTTGTAATTTTACTGCCTGTCTTCACGCACATACATTTCAATAATACCATGCACTAATTGGCCTTTTTTATTTCATGCATTTTTAAAGAGGTCTCTTCCTGTTTCCTCCGCACATCGGTAAAGAAACACATATCATTAAAATGATATGGTCTCTCCAATTGATTGTGCGGCTTTATTATTCCATCTGTGTTTCCTAACAACGAGAGGCTATTTTTGTGTGATGCTTACCACCGGTGCAGCATGCACAGCACTCTCCTCCATCAGTTCGGCTATTGATCCCACAAACCTAATCAAATAAATTGGTCAAATAGTTGTTTCTGCTATAACGCCATGTTCTGACACTTGCTTCTATTAGAAATGAGACTGACCGCTGATCTCAGAGGAGCGGCCACGGATCCCCGAAACGCGATGCGCGCCGAATTAGGCCTGAAATGGTGCCGAAAAATATTCAGTCTTGGCCATTGCCTTCAGGCAGCAGAAACTCTGAGGCAAAACTTACTGAACAAAGAATCTCTTGTGCTCCACAATGGGCTAGAAATGTGAGCCATGGATTCAGCTTCCCTTTACTCTGGAGAGTCAATCATCACTGAGGATGCAATGCAAGACAGAGGGAAAAAAGACAAAGCAAGACAGGGAGAAAGAGATACTGGCAGACCAGAGATACGGGGAAGAGTGGAGAGGGTTGGGCAGCGAGCGGAGAAACGCTGCTGATGTTTTCTGTGCTGCAGGCTTGCCTTTGCCATGTTGGGTTAGTGAAGGGATGCAGCAGGGGGAGACTACTATCCTCTGGCGTGATGGAGGCAATCAGCACTTTGGTGGGGTTTTGATGGCTTCCAACAAGAACATCTAACTATAGTAGTAGTTTTTTTTTTTTTTTTTGCCGAAAGCCAGAGAAACCAGAAGTGTGTGTTGATCTGTGGGTGACGGTTAGGAAAATGAGATATGGTGTTGGCACATACTCATGGACAGAAACTCCTTCTGAGAATTAGATCTGGTGTGTGTCTTGCAGCTCATGTTTATAGGGGGAAAAGTCAAAAAAAAGAGAGATCCACCAGCAACCTACTGACGTATTTAACGCGTTCTACATTAGTGTGACTCCAATCTTTGTCTTTATCAATCCTGGATATTACTTGCGGACAGCGGAGAGTCAATCAAACACGTCTAATTGAGTAATCATGAACTGCAGCGCTCCCATTCTGAATGCTGACGCAGTTTAGCAGACTACACACTGCCCACGTCTATTGCCTGCGATTCCTCTGAGAGCGTGGAAGGGAGGCCGTGAATATCTCTTAGCCACACACTCGACATAGGCCAACGCATAAATCACGGATTCAAGCAGAGCTTCATTGAAATTCATTACCCTTCATATCAGGGGAGCTAACTATTGTGTGAGCCTCTCCATTTGGTGAGGACAGAGTAGCGTGCAGTGGGCAGGTTTAATCAGAGACTTGCCATGCTCTCGGAGGACGCTGAATGCTTCTGAATGATGGGTAGTTGTGTACAGAAAGAACCTCTGCTACAGAAAGTGCGACAGGATAAAGTAAGACATTGGTGCAGCCGGGCCTTTGCCTCGCTACCATGTATATGTATAGAGAGCCGTGTCTGAGCTGGAGCATGTCTGGCACCAGGCAGCAGGGACAAATGGCTTCATGCTCCAGAGATTTGTGATACAAAACATTCAGTAGGACACATTTCACATTGCCATGGAGCCACAGCCGAGTAATGAGGAGCAACCCAGATTAAAGACAGGGGTGCACTTTCCCTCCAGATATATTATGGCACGGCTACGTGCACCGACTAAGTCTTTCATTTAGAACATGCAAGGAGCACATGGCAGCAAACTGACGGCAAAATAAGACATTTTTCCCTGCTAGTCCTGTCAGAGACACTAAAATAATTTCACTCTTAGTGCCTGTTAAACAATGCTGCTTTTATTTCTCAGTGCGCCCGCTCTGGATATTGCTCACATATATTTCTATACCTGGGCTGCTCTATTTGAAGGTCAAGTCCATCCCTCCACGGCTCAATACAATTCAGGCAGTTGGTGAGATTCAATTTCTGCTGAAGGGCACTTAACCGGTGACCCATTTTAGAAAGGGCCCCTCTGCCTCCCTCGGAGCTCCTGTGAGCAGATCAGCTTCAATACAAATGAACAGAGGCAGAATCCTTGCTCTGACTAACGCTGCCCCACCCCATTTGTTGCGCAGAATACCTTATCTAGTTGTGTTCTCTGTGATGCAACCCCCAGGAGGGTTACATACACATCCAGTCAAGAAGAAATAAGCAAAAGTAAACACGCTGCCCTGGCTCCACCTTCTCGTGTCATATCATATATTAAGTATTGAATTACATCTGTTGTTGGCACAGCAGGGGGGCATAGTGCATCTCTTGCCTGTCTCCGCTTGGTGTTGAGGACAGCTTCTCATCGATCTGCTGCCTGGCACAGCCCCTGTCACAGATGGACTCTGGCCCAGGAGCTTTTAATTAAAGAGCATGTGAGAACAGCTCCCAGCTGCCATCCCTGTGAAAGTCGACACCTCGGGCCCTCTCACACCTTGCTTGATACAGCAGCGCTAATCAAAGGCGCTTTAGGGAGAACAAAGAGGAGGGTACAAAACGGAGTCACCTCCACAAAAATAATGTATGTCGGAAACACGGGCAGACTCGGGAGTCAGAGAAGAGAAACATCTTTCCTAGTTTGATATATGGAAAGTAGATGGAAATTGGAGCAAACCGTGATCAAAAATGGCACTAGCAGGAGGGTACAATCATACTTTGAATTGTATGCAAATGGTTCCCAGAAGCCGGACCCCTGATTCGCTTGGAAGACACTCAGGCTAATGAGGATATTATCATCTCTCGATGCCACACTCAGGGGCATGGCAGGATAGCACTGATGTCCTGATTTTTGTAATATTGAACTTCACCTTGATTAACCTGCACTTCCGTTGGCTATTGAAATCTACCAGTGTCTCTGGCTCATGCACCAAGTCGGCGCTGTTTGCTGTCTAGCGCTGCAGGTTGGTATTATAGGGATTATGGATTGCTATTACAGGCTCCAGCAGCAGGTCATTCCCAGGGCACTCACCTATGGCAGTGGTGAGGAATGAGACAGTTTCAGTTTCTTTTCCATCGTTGTAGATGGCCAGGTGCCAGATGCCCGAGTCCATGTACTGGATGAAGCCCGTGTCGTGTGCGGTGATGGGCATGAGGCTCCGCTGCATAGCCACAGGCCCCTCAAGACTGTGGATGTCTTGGGCCAGGAGCCGTCGCCCATCCAAGAGCTCCACAAAGTCAAACTGCAGACGGAAACGCAGAAAGTGAGAAAGACTGATGGATGGACCGCAGACACGCCATTAGAGTGACACATGAGACTTGAATGCTTTCAAGCCTCTTTATAGCTGAGCATCATTTGGTCTGCATGAATAACCCATCGTTCTAGAGGAGCTTGAGTTAAGTCTCGGCACATCGTGGTTGGGTGGGTTGTGATAATTTCATAGTCCACATATCTCATATAAAAGCCTTGTTTAAAACTATCAAAGTCAAAAAAAAATGGAGGCTGTAGGAATAAATGTAAACTTAGTGTTTACCAAATAACATCTGCAGCGATTTGCTTCGTATCGGTGGTAACTCAATGAATACCAATGAGACAGCATTTCATTTTCATCTACATGAGAAGGGAATCTTGACTCATCTGCCACTCCATGTGTAATCAGTCTCAGCGTGAAAACTCCAGTCTAGATTATTTTCTTTGAAGTAAAAGTAGAGGAAAGAGGCAACCCTAATCTTTAGACTGAAAAATAAATTGCGCTGGACATTAGTGCAAACAAAAATCCTGCTATGAGCAATTTGTTGAACTCGGGTTGCATTTGCAGCAGAAATCTAAAGTCTGTGAAGCAAGCAGTCAGACATGATTAATAACATGATAAATCTCAGTCTATGCTACACATAGATGGAAAATTAGTGTAAAGAAAAATCTCTCCTCCTTGGCCCCCGAGCCTCATATCTGTGTGTGATTCATAGATGGTATTGAACCTGAAAGAAATTTGCCATAAATCCTTTCTGCAACAAAGAAAGTGATTCATAATACAATGGGAAAAAAAATGTATGAATTGGTTTGTATTCATGACACTAGATAGATTCTTTTTAAACAATATCCCAATTTATATTCCTTTGTGGTGGAGGAAGAATAGAAAACAAAGCTAGATCCTTACTAAGCAGGCCGGATTGTAAATTGTTTCGCACATTTATAATTTGCTATTGTCTTTGGCAAACAAAACGTAATGTTCTATAACATGATTTCCAACAGAAACACAATGAAACACGCCAACTCAAAGCACTCAGAACATTTAAATTTCAAACTCTCTGTTCACATGCACAATACAATATAATGCATCTGCTGTTCTAACAGCTTGAGAAGCGTCTAAGTATTTCCCACCTGGGTGTGTGATGGAGGAAGGCCTCTTCGTCCATAGATTCCCACTAAGGCATCTTTGCTGAGGGACACATTAAACTTCAGGTACATGGGATGATCAATGAAGACCTGGGATCTCCAGAAGATACCAGGAGGAATCTGCTGGGCGACCTTGCGCCCCACGTCAATCTCTCCCATATCTATATAGCTGTCATCTGGGAACAAGCTGTCCAATTTGCCTGCATTGCACACAAAGTAAATCGGTCAAAAAGATCACACCATTAATCCGGCATGTGGAGGGCAGAGGGAGTCAGTCTGCCGGAGCATGATAGTCTGACCATATCACAGATATTCAATCACGTCGGTGACAGCCGGAGAAAAAAATATAATGAATGATCCCTCTGGCCACTGCCAGCAATCCCAGACGTAATTCCAGAAGAAGGGAGTGCACAGAAGGAAGAAATATATGATTGGACATCAGTGTGGTCCTCAAATAAATTCCAGTCTTGTTTTATTCTGATTAGTCTGAAATGGCAATGAAATGTTGTTTCGACGACAGCAGGCTATTAATCTGGGGATCAAACATTTTCATTTTGTCCAAGTGACTTACTTAAATTATCCAAACTCATTTTTTAAATCTCGTTTGTCCAAAAATACCACAGTGTTCATGCTGCGATAGCAGTGGACTGTATTTATAGTAGAGGGACGTCTAAGGCTACTACATGCTCAGGTACGGTCCATACGCTCTGTAATACAACTCATATTGGACTCGGAGGCAATGGCAACATCTGTTTGCCCTCGTAGATGAGCTAATTTCAGCAGCAACGCCTACCACATACTGCATCCATACAAACTACCCCTAGGACTTGGTAGCAGACACGGTTTTAGGTTACACATGGCACACCAGATGGAAGTCTTCTCAAAAGTCCATCAATGGCAACGGTTATTTCAGAGTAGACAGGACACACTCCCTGTCTCCCAGACTGGGGCTTTACATAATGCTACGACACACAGGCTAATTTTCCACATGTTGGGGAGTGTGTGTATTTATGCAGCACATTAATGGCGCACTCATCAGGCTGTTTAAATAAATCATAAGCCGAGACCAGTGATAATGGCCCTCATGGTTAAATAAATGGTTTTTGTTGTGCAAGCTAAACAACAAAATGCTCTGATGGAAAGACGAAGACCCAGGAAGGGGAGGAAGGGGGGACGAATTTCAACACTGTACACATTTGCAACACCTTCATAAAACATTAGATTGGTCGGGATTGCTTCTGGTGACAGCACTGCCAAATGAAACTTATTTAGAAACCTATGGACATTGATTTCCTATCAGGCTGCTACGCAGAGTCCAAGCTTTGCTGTAGTCACGCTTGTTGTTAGCTAAACACACTTTCTGCCATCTGGTAAATGAAAAAGACAACTCCTAGACTCATCTATATGGTAATAGCCCCATCTTCTACCTATTGTAGTCTGCTAGTGGCAAATCACATGACTAAATCTGGGCCCGTTTGTTCGAGAGTGGAGCGGAGCAAAGCAAACTTTCTTTGACTTGAGCAGTTGGTACCGTGGGGTGAGCACATGCTTTCTTCGACTGCCAGGAAAGGCAGCACGAGCTAGGAGATGAAAGGATCACATCCGTTCTGAAGGGGACAGAGTGGCTAATCCCCCTCCAGCCCCTGGATACTCAGTCCCTTAAGCTGTACCATTTTCTCCCTCCAGGAACAAATAAAACTTTCCACTTACAACAACTTTTGTTGGATTACAATGCAGATCTGGGCGCGTACCATGGAGACAAGTGAGCACAAAGCGGAACCGGGTGACAAAATGACAACAAACTTGCATCATGGGCTCTGAAATGTCATCAGTAAACTTTAAGATTTGGGAAAAGTCATTTCAGCTTCTTCTGTTCTGAAGTGGGCATGGCACAGAGGCGCACAAACCTCACAGAGGAAGTTTTATTTAGAAATGAGATTACGAGTATATAATAAAAAATATTCTCAAAAAAAATTGCACTTACTGTCATCTTTTCCTTTGCCAGGTATTTCCAAACCCGTGTTGCCCAGTGGTGGCAAGCTCAGGTCTGTAGGAAAAGGTAGGCCACTTGTATTGTCCTCTGACAGCTGGTACAACTGTCTCTGCATGGGCTGCAGGTGCCAGTTTAATCCAAAAAGGTGCATGGCTGAAATATGAAACAGAAAACCATCTCAGAATTTATTTTACGAATAATTTAAATTAATTTTACCTAAGCAGAAAATTAAAACCTAATGAAATGCAACCCCCAATACTCTAACGAAACTGTCAGATGTTGTTGAGTGTGTAATTATCCAAATGTAACAGCTGTCAGGTGGAAGAAAGGAATTAAACTGAATAAGGAACAATAGATGGTTTAATGGTTAATGGCATTTTCTCAAAAGTGCTGAGCAGTAAGTCACAAGATGAATGCTATCCTGACCCCACGGGACAACATTTGTGTCACCACACCAGCATCGGCATCAGTGTGATTTCCCAGACTCCAATACCTTTACATTTCACGGCAAAACATGGGGACAAAGGGGGGGCAAAAAAACACATCAGCAGGGAGACACCAGGGGTGTTTCAATGCGAACACAGCGGATGGAGCGCAAGGATATTTTACAAGGTCGACAAAAGAAATGTCCTTTGGAACAATGGCAGCAGAGCGGAGGACAGAGGAGGAGGAGGGGCTGACCATGACAGATCACCAATAACAGAATGGACAAGGCGAGCTTAGCAAGGCAAAAGCCAACTAGGAAGTCAACAGTCAGCAGAAATGGCCCAGTAACTCAATATAGCTATTTTATTGTTGGTTCTCTTAAGCTCCTCAAGCAAATAACCACACAATTCAATTAGAAAGAGTCAACATATCTGACCGGTTTGGGCCGAAGCTGCGGCCGCTACAATCCAACGTTGCTTTCTCATGTTGCTGTTACTTTTTTCCCTTTAAAGGTGCATAAACTACTCATGTCACCGCAAGTGTTTCAGTGACAGGTTGAACTAATTATATAAAACCCTGGGCTTCTGAATCCACTGACTGCTAATGCAACACAATAATAAAAGCTTTTAGACATACAGTTTTATCACACCTTTTATCACATTTTTGTTTCTTTGGTTTCAGCATCTTTATGTATATTGTATATTGCCATGCGCTATGTCACATTTCTCATTTTGGTGCACTTTGTACATACAGGATATACTTTTATATTCAATATATTGTCAACGTTTGCACATTTTCTTCTTTTTTTTTGTTTGTTTAGTTGGAAGGTAATTTCAATCATGTATTGTGTTGTCAGAATTGACAATAAAATTGACTTGACTAAATTGATATAATGGCCAAGACTGAAGTCCTTAAAATACAGTTTTTGCTTTAAGAATATTCACAAACACTAGAAATAAGTGCATACAACACTTCCTGTAGTGTACTGTATCCATGAGAGAAGTTGCGCCTCGTGTTCTTCCAGAAATGTTTTAATAAATCTAATCATAATGAGTAGGGTGGTATTCATGTTCTACTATTTATAAAAATGAGAGAAGACAGATGTGCTGCTCAAGTTGTAGACTTTGACAGCTAAAATGGTTTCCCTCATTAACCAAAAGGTATTCTATTAAATCTTTCCACTTCAAAAACACAGAACCTGAGGTTTAGTAGTCCCAGCTCAGCTTTTAACTACAAACTGACTGAGCACCCGCAACAGAACATGGTAGCGACAGATCAAACAAAGCAGTTCTCCACTCTAAAGGAGAAGTGGATGCTTTCAAATTTTCATGATGCGCACCAGATAAACAGCACCTAATGTTTACTGAAATATTCACATGGATGTGGGATCAAAGATGTTTAACAACCGCGCGGTTATCAGGGATAACAGAGCACAAATATTCCCTGACAGGATGAAAGTTCAGACGCAATACCAGCATCTGTCCCGCGCCCATCCAGTGTTTGTGGAAGTGGCTGTGTCAGTGGAAGGCAACCAGAGCAAAGACAGATGGCTTTGTTTAGCATTTTGTCTGCCGCAGAAAGACATTCCTTTTGATTTGTAGCACTACGTTGAATGGCAAAATGGCAAAATGGCAAAAAAAAAAAGAGCCAGTGTATGTTGCTGAACGACCAAAAAGTCGCCAGGCAGAGTGTCGTTCCAAGTGTCCTGGTAATCACGTCTTTGTGAGCCCCGTTCTTCATCCCATCCATCCCCGAGGCCTCTAATGGAAAATGGTCGAAGAGCCTCTCCCTCCCCCTCCCCCTTCCTTAAAGATTTACTTCAGCGCCTTCGTGGTATCTATGATATGCAGAGCACTGGACCTAAGCCAGAGAAGAGCATCCTAATTTTGTTCTGCTCGCCTTCCAAACTTTGCTAACACTGTGCAATGACACTCGGGCGGCTGCTGCAATTGGCTGCAAAATAAAGACAGGTTGGTAGGAATAACAAGGTGCTTCTAATGAGATGGCCACTGGCAGTGACAAGCTGTGTCTGTGTTCCAGTGATGCCACTGACCTGTCAAGAGTAGTGCACTTTATAGCACTGCCCATTTTGTCCTGAGCACATGTTGTGCCCTCCTTTCACTTATCTCTTGGCAGGAAGTTGGGTCACGCCATGTGCCAATTAGGGAACACAGGTACTGTAGTAGAATACTTTCTCAGCCAATCTGAGAAAGTCAGAGCTTATTGCTGTGGGTCATCTGCCACAGCAATAACCACTTCTGTCCTCTGATCACAGCACTGTCTGACTGGAGCGCAGTTCCGGGGAATCTTTGATTAGAAGACCCCCTTTCTTATCTTGCTGTTCGAAATCATAAAATGCTGAGAGAGTCTTAAAAAAGACTATTTCTTAAAGACAGCGTGGAATACAGTCCAGAGACATGTTTTAATACTTATGGCTAACCAATCTCAGCTTTTTGCGGTTCACTTCCCGCCGAGAACAACTACATTCTCACCTTCCTGTGGTCTATTTGTAAATCACCCACTTCTGCAGCACCACGTTGAGGATGATTTTAATTGCACACATTTTCCATTTTGCAGGTGTAATGTTGAAGCAAATAAGAAAATTTTGAGTGTGTCACCATACAGTTAAAATTGCTGGGTTGTTTCTGTAAACACATTTCTGGGTTGTTCTTGCTGGGTCATATTTCTGGGTTATTTGAGGTACTATAAACACATTGCTGGGTTGTTTTGAGCGTTGGGTCAATGGGACTGAAAGTGGTGCATTTGTAGCCGAACACCTGTTTGGGTTAATTTAAACCAACTCTTGGCTCATTCATTTTCCCGCTTATTTATTCTTGAAACCCAGTTTTGTCTGGATCGAGTGACTGGACAGAAGGAAACTGAAGAGCACCACAGACACAAGATATTTCTGGTGGATTAAAGTGAAGATTTACCTACATTTTAATAGTTTCTAATAATTTGCAACCATGGTTTATAAGTGGGTGTAATGTTTTTTTCATTCTTTGACATTTATTAACAAAGTTAAGTTAGCAACTGTTTTACTCGCTAAACGTCCTCTAGCTAACTATAACACATATAATAATAAGTTTTAAAAATATTTTATTTGCATGTTTTAACTTTTTTTTTGGTTCTGAATGGGATTTTACACTATGTTTGTTTGCAAATTGTCATTAAAAATGCCGTTAAGTGAAAGTTAGCAGTGGCCTTTATTTTAGTTCTGATTACAAATGAGTAAATTACATATTATTTATTATTATTATGATAAATAAGTAATGTAATTTTGATTTGAAGTAGTAATGTAATGAGCCCAGTGTATGGGTTATTTTTAACCCCTGAATAGAGTTACTTTTACCCACGGGTTTGGGTCAAAATAACCCAGCACTTGTTCTGTAGGTTGGGCTATTTTTTAACCAAGTAGTTTATAGATTGTATTATCAGAAACAGGCAATGTCTGGGTTTAGAGTTTAGAGTTAAGGCCATTATAAATAGATAGTAAATGTAATGAATTAATAAATTAACACACATGTTGAGAAGAATTAGAAATCAGTTTCTGAGATGTCTGCACCCCCCTGCATTTCTTTAAAAAATTATAATAATATAACTGACTTGAATGTATGTGTTTTTAGGATTTTTTTCAACTATTGCAGCCATCCACATTTTATCTTTCACTAAAACAACACTCTCAATCGCTCCATGTCCAAGTCAGATAAATATGATACTAAATACACTTAATAAATAAATACACTGTATATAAACATAATCCTCGGATTAGATTCTTGTGCTAATATATCCAGTGTTTCCCTGCTGCATTCTTGGCAGCCGTAGGTGACTATCACCTTCTCACAGATGATTTTGAATGATAAAGGGATGTTTATTGTTTTAATGGACGATTCCCAGTGGCATAAAAGCGGATGCTGTTTGGCATCCGTGTAGCACGATGTCCCGTTGACACATTTGTTGCTCCGAGAGAAGCATCAGTATGCTGAAATGTCACCGCTATCTAGCAGGCCCAGCCAAGGAAGCAGCTGTGCATTATGGCATGTAAATGCAGCGTTTTCAATGAATGTCGATTATCAATGCGAGTGAAAGCAGAAAAAAAAAGGGCTTTTCTGATAAACAGATATTTGCATATATTAAAGGCATTATCCATATTTGTAATGTTATATTTATGTTATATAAGCTTGACATTAATCAGCACTGAGAATATCTTCTTGGGATAGTAAAAAGTGACAAACAGGTAATATCTGTTCTGTAAAGAAGCCTATTCTGGGTCGACTGATCATGGTGTGAAATTTTTTTTCTGGCGCCCATCCTCTTTGTCCTTGGCTAGATACCCAGGGTGAACGGAAGCGAACACAGGAGGATACTGATGACCTTAAAATGAGGAACGTATAACAAATGTGCAAACGAGCAGGCGACCGCAGAGAAAGCGGTGCCATCTTAAACTCCCGACCTTTACGCACTTCAAAAAGTGCCGCATTTACGCAGCTGTGGAAAAAAAAATAAAACCGCGCCGCAAGTCAAAACATCTGTCATGAGGCATAATTGGGTTCATTAGACATCTCACCCAGAGTTCCCAATTACAGGCCTCAATAATTAATTGCACTTGAAATTAAATGTATTTTCTCATCAGCCTTTAATTAAATACGGCCCTCATTCTTGATTGGAAATTCCGATCTTAGGGTGAGGTTTGGTCTCCAACATGTTTACTTGTGGTGCATCGGGATATGGTCTGAGTTTTACAGGGTATAATTACATAGTCTGATTATGCACCATCAGGCTGATGGGGCTCTTTGGCTTTTGGCCAGGTCCCAAGCAGAAGACACATACTGTATCTCTACATCTTCAGCCAAATCACACTGCCGATGCCAAAAGCAAAGGAAACCAAAACTTGTTCCCGTCCACCGTCACCCGCCTCAACTCGCTAGATATGTAGATAATCACCATTTGCAGCGACAACTTGATTCGGCTTTAGAACCAGCACTGTTCTGAATGTCTAATGACACCATTTAAATGGCCCTGGTGACAAAAAAAAATGAATAATCAGATTTTAGTTCATTTGGCCTCAAGGAGAAGCAGAAACGATCGCTTTTGAGACTGTTACAGCCAACTGCATATCTATAACAAATGTCCTCAATGAAGAATTAATTTATCTCCCTGATGAAGGCCGTGCCGACGGATCTGTCTTTTCTTCCACTGACTTCATGCAAATGAACTACAACGTCCTCCCCATCCCTCTGTTTGAATTATTTCTTTTTCTGTGTGGGGCCGAATTCAACGTTGTAGCCATTTATATGTTAAGCAGGTATTCACAGTCAATCAGATGTGTATTATTTGATAAAATATATTAGATAGAAGTGTGTATTCACTCCTTTTTTTTTTTGAATCTGTGACAACGGCCCAGGCAGGATTTTCATTACTCATGCCAGCTTTTCAACAAAGGCAACAAAGATGTGCAATAATACTGAAATCCACACCTCAGACACGCTACCTGTTTGACATTTCTCTCATCTCGCTGCAGGCTGGAGACCCTATGACTTGAGCCGTGTTACTTCTTAAAATGTTAACCGTCTTATCGCTTGGTCCCTCAACTCTTGGTCTTATTCGGTCGATGTTCATCCCCAAAACAGTTCCAAACTGAGCTAAAATATTCGAAATCTGCTAAAGTGTCCGAAGATGCTAATGTATTGTTGGTTACTGTAAACCTATGGACTAACCCTAACCCTAAAATACTATGGTGAATTTAAAATATAAAACATATTCTGATTTGTCTACTACCGAATTCCATATGTGTTCCTTCAGTATTAATCTATGTATAGTGTGGACAGTACGAAAAACCTTTTGACTGGTACTGTATGAGAAATATGGAAAAACCGCATCATCTATGTGGATGATGATGTCACTTTTTGGTGTCTTCACCAAAATGTTTCTTGAGGCCATTAACCAGCGAAGCGCCGTGCAAACACTTTGGTAAACAAGGGACTCTATGCTCACATACGAATGCCAATCCCTTAGAGGGCGGCGGCAGACAAAATGAGCAGAACCGATTTAATAGCATAACTTAGCAGATAGTCCTCACCCAGCTGGGACCTGGAAAAGCTCGTCAGAGAATCTTAAATCAAATAAGATGAATATTCTAAATGTGCAGTCGTCTCTTGTGTGATGGCAGATGTCTTTTTAATTTATTTCCCATCCAGCCTATTCACGAGAGCAAGACGCTGGATCGCCCATCTGCAGATTGAGCCAGCCCCAATCTATGAATGATAATGTTTCTTCGGACGAACCGTGTGGGCGAGGAGTCAATCTCCGAGTCCCTATGTAACTACGCTCATATAAGGTGCAGAGGACGGATTCAACACTATTAAAATGGATGATAGAAGGAATACAATAGAGCATGGACTCATCTAGTGTCTGCGTCTAAGTGATGGGTGGGGACGGGGGCGGATCGGCAGAAGTGGCCGTGCTGGTGTGTTATAGGAGCGCCGGAGGTGACTCACCGATGAAGTAGGCTAATAGGAGCAGCAGAGTTACTGAGATGAGGATGGCACTGAGAGCAGCACATTTCCAGTTGCAGTGCTTGTAGGGCTTCTTCAGGCTGAAGGCAGGTCGAGAGAAGGTGTTTCGAGGCAAAGGGCGCGGGGGAGGCGAGTACACCGTGCTGGACGTCAAAGGGTATCCCGGTGAGGTTGTGCAATACATTGGTGATGTTCCACCTGGTTTGAACAAGAAGTGCCTAGGAAAAACACATTCCCCCGTCAGTTCTCAGGGATCACCGCAAGAGAGTGAAGGTTACTGTCTATCCAAGTGCAGTCCCTTCCGCTGGTAAGTAATTCAGTTTCCGAGCACATTCAACGCTGTTAACACAGTCATCCTTCTGCTAGATTAGTGAGAATGCTAAAGCATACCGGGTTGGAACAGTCTGAAGTATAAATCAATATTAAATCTAATTTACAGGACTAGTGACCGCAGCTGGCTCTTGTTTACGTATTCATGCCAGTGTGAGAAGAGTAATTTCCCGTAACCGTGTGTCAAGGCTGTCCAGAGGCGAGATCCACTATATAAGGCTGAAGCAGGGAGTTGAACAGATTTATTCGTCCTTGAAGAACATGGCTGGCTATCTCAGGAAACATGTGTATAGCTAGCAAGTGATCATCCCATCAGAGAGCCAGTGGCAGCGGCACCGTTGTCAAGGCCATTTTACTGACAAGTTTACAAGAAGCTCTTGAGAGACAGTGACATGAACGTGATTGAATGTCATATTACAATGTATGATGTGGAAAGTCACTGAGACCATATCTTATTTATAAATATCTCTGACATATCCTATTCCAGCGACAGGAGATAATACGGGCAACTGTGTTTCCTAAAGCGGTCACATTTAACATTAATCAAAAGGAATACAAGCCAACAATGTGACTCAATGCAAATTGTTAGTTGTATTAAACAGGGAAGGGACAAATACAACAAGGATTGTAACACTGCAGGAGACATACACTGGTGATTGACAGCGTTTCAAAACAGAGGAACGTTTGATGGAAAAACAGCGCAGGCATCAATTGTTTTCATGGCAAAGCAGATTCTGAGAGTAGCCTGAGCCAGATAGCAAACATGCAACATACCCGTCGTTGTACGTGGCATCATGGCGTGCTGATGCCAGAATGTCCATCTCAATGAGGTTGTCCTGTAAAGTCTCTAGGAATGTCTGCTTTGCTATGTTTCTACACACAAGTGGAAAGATGGATATGAAGCTAGTGTGAGATGTCCGTGCAAGAAATACAGCATGTGATTATCAAGCAACATCAACAACTGACGAATGGAGATCAAAATGGACGCATGGGACAAAGAAACCAAGGCCCTTATGGAACTACTTCTACAAAGGTGTGAGACAAATAACATCTAAAGTCTCCGGTCCCCCTTGTTTGGACTCTGCCATACCTTGTATTGTAAGAGCCCTGCCCTTCTCTGCAAGCGTCTTGCTCCTCTCTGATAAACATTAGTGTATTCTGGCTCCTTTAAGGTTGTGATTGGAAGAAAACAATGCATCACTTACAAACGAGAACCTTTAAGTTTAATCAGACAAAACACTTCTTTTGCTTAATTCGTGGAATTGGTCTTTCTTAGTATTCTTTACTTGCAGCAGTTTCTTTATTTAATGGTTGCAACAAAAACAAAAAAAGCACATTTTCAGCATTTCAAAGTTTCTACAGGTTCATAACTTATTTCTGGAAGAAAAAAAAAGAAAGTACACTGCCCACTATGAGAGCGCTGTTCCACAAGGAAAAACTGCAGCGATGCCATGGAGCAATGAACTGTCCACATGCATGCAATGGGCAGGCTGAACACATTCAGTGGTACAAGAGAAAAGCCTTGTTTTTGATCCCTGCCCCTTCGAGGCCAGCAGTGAAGTCTGCCCATGGTCTCACTGGCTTTTGTTCTTGGGAAGAATGCAACTTTTAATGAAGAGAGGGGTGCTTGGCAGAAACTCTAAAGAAAATGGTGAAGCTGGAACGAGGCAACCAAGTGCTGGCATCTCTCCAATGGCAGCGCAGGATAAAATCTACCAGAACAGAATTTATCAGGGCCATTTCACAATACAGGGCCATTGTATTACTATTAACCATTAAAAATAAAAAGTAACACGTGATATTTTAAGGTTTGTGGTTTGTATCTTTGATTGTTTTTCAAAGCAATAGGTTATAAAGACTACATATGTGGTTTTAGCAGCACTCTTGCTTCTCCTCACCATCTGTTTTGCTCTCCACAGGGAGTACCTGTGCAGGATTAACCGGAGCTGGATGATGTGTAATCATTCATTACACAACTAACTGTCCATCCCTTATACCAGTTGAAATTGATTCTCATTTTCCTGTTGACTGAACCGTCTCACAAAAAAACGGAGCGAGGGACAATAAGTCTTTTCAAGGCGGTTCGTTTCACTGTGCTAAATTAGGTATTAACCAACAACAGCTTCAGCTCAACGTACTTTATTTAAATATGTTGACAGATTCATCTCATCCATATTTCATTAAATTTAAAATGTTCCATACATAATATCTAGATCACTGTATTAAAATAAATGCTTCTTAAATACAGTTTCATTTACACAGTTAAGCTACAGCGTTTCCATCAGTAGCAGGAAAGACTTTCTGACCAGGGTAGTTTTTTTTCTTCTTCTTTTTTTTAGTTTATTCAGAAATACTGTGACCTTCGGACAGAGCAATGAAAAGATTTGGCGCGGTAAAGGGATGAAAGAAGTGCTGAGACATCTCGGGCCTCGTCACAGTCCGAGGTGACTGAATCTGCGCCGTCCAGCTAAACTGAAATCGGTGTGAACAGTTCTTGGCTAACAGCTTAACAAGATGGATATCGATCATTGTCCAACAGGACCTTCACTGCGGCTCCTCCTAACATCACATACAACAAGAAACCACTGTCAGGGGTCACAGCTTCACGTGTCTCATTAAAACGTATCTCCTTTTTTTTGGTTTTATTTTTTTATTATTTATCTAATATAATAATGCTTTGAAAAAAGAATGTTTTAGACTGCTCTAAAAAAAACATGTGATTATTAGGAAGTGGAGATAATTCTGCTGTGGCATTCTTGATTTCCCTCCACCTTACAACAAGACCAGCTGGAGAAATACCAACAGATATTCCCTTTGTTCCAATAACACTTGACAGATCTACTTCACACAAGGGCCTCCTATTGAGAAATGTGCTAGAGAAGTGAATGCTGATTAATATGAAATAAATAAAACTCAAGGCTGGAGTGGAGGAGCTATGAAGCCTGCTCACAGGAGCCTGAATGTAATTTTGCATTATCCAAACGTGATTATAATTACTCTCACACTGTTTAAACTCAATGGCTTCCACTGTTAGGGCTGCTAATATTAGGCGAACACCCAAAAGCAGCACTTTTCTCTTGTTTGCCACAGAATCGTGTTCATCACAAACGTCGGCCTTTCGCCCCTAAGCAGGATATTTCCCCCCGTTTTACTGCCTTGCTCCTTGTTAGCGCCGCGGTAATTTAATCGGGCCAGGCAGCATGAAAGCTGAGTTCAACGGCACCGGCTCGAGCTCGGTCTCACAGACGTCAGCATGTCTACACACGGTCGGGGAGACGCGTTAACGCCGTACCTCGTTTCCAGGGGGATGTTGCTGTTGAGGAGCCAGTTGTCCTGCGCGCTGCCAGAGTCTTGACCGCTGGCCGGACCCTCAGGGGGAGCGGAGCTGTCCGTGGGCGCGGGGCTCGGATTGCTCCGCGGCGTATAGTTGCCCCTGTTCAAGGAGTTAATGGAGGCTGCATGGTGTTGGTGATTGGGCGAGTGGGAGTGGGAGAGCGGCAGAGGAGGCGTCCGCAGCCGAGAGTGATTTTGAAACACTCCGTCTGAAAGTGGAAAGAGCAGAGAAAGAAATGTTACAGCCGGTAGTAATCATTTACTGTCTGTTTTGAGGCACTTTTGGGTCCCTGTTACCTTTTGAAGGCATCATCACAGATTTCGCAGTTTGCCGCTGACGCAGCAAAAACAACTGCAGATCCGTTGAGGATACACAATCCGAAAGACTTGGGCGAATGTGCTAATGCGTGCTCGTGTGCTGGCTGCTTGAAAACCCACTGCTTATTTTGTGCCTTATGCTGTTATTTCAACTCGGTGAGGCTCGACGTCGCGGGAGTCGAGTGATAGTTTCGGCAGCGGCAAATAAATTAACACCTAAACTAACAGCTCCTCTCACGGACGAGCCTTTACAGGAACGACTCTTTAAAAAGGCCTTCTCCTCCTCATTATTCCTCCGAACTGATCTCTATCAGAACGTCCCCTCTGCCTCCCACGGAGACATGCGACAGTTTACTCAGATCAGACGCCGGCTCCTGAGTAAACAGATGAGCTGGCCTCACGCTGACTCTTTACCCAACCAAATCTTTAGCATTTTTCTGGTTGCTCATTTAGCCGGCTTGTTTCGACTCTCCACTTCGCTTCCGCATCTGCGGCAGCTCAAAAGAAGCCGGCTGAGGATCTGAAACTGAATCACGTACAACCGGCCATTATCAGATTTGCAACAGTCAACCTGATTAGAAGTGATTCCAGTGGTCATGTAGCATTCCAGAGCTTTTAGCAGCTAAGCCTGTCTCTTTCTTTCTCCTTTTTTTTTTTTAAAGCCTCCACCAACAGTTGTCACTTTACATCAGAGGATTGGAAACCGTAAGATATGAAGTCTAGAAGAGGAGATTGTACCCTGTGGTCTTATACTCACTATTTGATACTCTGCGCACTTCACAAGATAGAGAACCGATGTCTTTGTGCAGTCTGTATCCATTTATTTCCACATCTGCTAAGCCATTCATCAATCAATGAACTGCCGGCTTTACACAGAGTGGCTTTTCTTTATAGCAGTAAGCCTCCTTTATTTCACAGATATCCACAACACTAAATTGCCAATTTACAGCAGGGAGAGCCGAATACAGACACACACATGCACGAGGCTTATTTAGTATAATCAGCTCCTTCATTAAAGCGATACCTACTCATGCCAGTCAAGGGGCTTAGAGTCAATTCAGAATTTTTAAGGGTCAGAAACATGAAGCCATGTTTCATCGCGTGTCAGTCAAAGCAAGTTGAGAAACTTTGGAGGTGCAACAGTGGCTGCACAGAGAACACAGCGTTCAGCCTCGGTGCTTAACGCTACCCTGGAAAGTCTGGGAGAGTCCTATTTGTGTTCGGAGGCGGCAAAGGAAAAATCCAGACAGAAACCCTCAAATATGTCTCACGCCAAACTATTTCACACTCAGTTTTAAAGCGCTCACTAAGTTTTACAGATGTTTCTGTTTATGCCCTGTACAATAATGAATGAGCGCTAATTTTCACCGTCAGGCTCCCACACAATCCACCTATTTAACTGGGGGAATGAGGCTTTCTCATTTTCAGAAAACTCTGCTATATCATGCATTCGTTGCGCTGACAGATGGTTCAGCCCTGAGTTCTTTTGCACATCGCCGCCGTCGTAATTAACCGAAACACAGCGCAGTTCCGATCAACTTGTAAAACCGCACAGTTGTTGATGACCTCCCTCCTGCTCAGTGATGTACCTGATCCCTAAAGCCATTAATAAGGTTATGCTAATTCGATACAGGAGCAGCACAGACACTACACAGAGACATACAGTGCATCACAAGGACATATGCATCAGTGCTCTGGTGTGCATTTACCACTCGGTAAACAAACACTCCGCTTCCCACAGTGCGACGATGGAGCGAAATGTGGGCCGACGAGTGCTTCGTCGAGTCCCGGAGGCGGCGCTCGTTTTAAGAGTCAAGCCACAGCCTTAAAAATGACCACAGCGCTGAGTCTGTGCACATCAATCCATCACAAACCTTCCACAAGAGTATCATTCACTTTAACCTCCTGAGGTTTGTGGCATCTTTTTCCGCTTCATTTAGACTTTTATCCTCACAACTAGATACTAGTTGGTGAAAAAACATGACAACGTTCATTTCAAGGTACAAAACCTCATCGAATCTTACAGCTCAAACTTGTTTATAAAGATTTCTAGTTTAATACGACACGCAAGTTCCATCAACCTATAACTCCACAAATTAGCAAGTACTCATTTGAGGACATTGGGACTTCATTATTTGCAATTCAGCTTTTGCACAGCCATGTTCACATGGAAATTATTTATATTTTGTTACATATTGGTGATTTTACTAGAACGAGTGAAATAATCCCTATTATGTCCACACATGAGGACATTTCCTGTTCAAAGATGATGCTTAGCTTTTACAGTTCTTAGGTTCTACTAATCCCAAATAAATAGAAATGGAGAAATAAAAAATACATACACTAAATAAAACAGTAATGGAATAAAACTTTTAAAGAAAAAATAAAAAGAGTAAAAGAGAACATAGGCAATAAAACAAAAAATCTTACTATAGATAGACAGAAATGTCACACACACACATGTATAATGAACTCAGATGTATTTTTAATTTAATATTTTTAATATCCGTTAATTAATCAATTAATATTTAAAAGATTTGCAGTATTATTCTTAATTAAAGTTAATTATTAAACTGACGAGCTGATTATTAAACTGAAGAAAAAAAATGTATTGTCTACTTAAACATATGACAAAAGTGGTTCTTGTACCAAACTATAGTAATAAGTGTTTGCTCAGTTGCAACAAAGAAAATTAGGTTTCAACACAATCAACTTTTAAATCGTGTTTCCCAGTGCAACAGGGCTGACTGCGGTTTAGCGATGCTTTATAATTTTTCAGTAATTATGCAGCATAACAAAGTATAAAGTAAAACATCATTATCCACACGCAGTCCCTTCCAACTGCTTTATTACCTTCGCAAAAGTGTTGCTCACCCTCCCCGCTCCGCCGACCGTCCTATTTGCATATAAACCATCAGCCTTATAATACAGAGGAGTACATGTTCTACATAAAAAGAACAAGATAAGCATTTCATCGATTTAAATTCACTACCTGGCAGCACATGCGCTTGCCCTTGTCCGACCAATAAACAGCCAGGTAAGTATTTGCCGTTACTTTCGTGGCGATAAACAGAAAGCAAGAGGGCTGGTTACGAGACAAAGCGCGGGGGCAACGCGACCCCCCACTTTTGTGGTGATTCAGCAACAATTATTCACTACTACACTAAAGGATGGAAGCAAAAATAAATGGTTTTCTATTGACCTCTTTGCACAACAAAATTGGCAAGAAAGGGAGAGATTCATTTGTTATCGGAGAGACAGAGGAGGGGGACTTTGCTACAATAGCTGCAGCCTCACATTCAAAATAGAAGCCTAAAGATATCCATTCAGTCCGGGAATGTGAGGGATTCATTTTTCTTTCTAACAGATGCATGTGCCAGTTAAGACCTCCTGATGCTTTTCTACACAAATAATTAAGGCGACTCCACTTCATTAGCGAGGACCTCATCCCCCCACCCTGCGAAGGAACGGGGATGGTTGCGTAGTGGTAAGTTATAATAGCTGGGAGAAGACTGTCCAATTTGCGAGAAGCAAAAACAACAAACTGCTACTTAGTGATGTTGTTTTACACAAATTTATACTGAAGATTGAATTAAAGATGAAGGTTTCGCTTCAAGGTTTTTGTTTTTTTTTTATAATAAAAAAACGACCTTAAAATATTTAAACTTCTTCAACTTTCTGTTTTGTTTACGGATTTATAATCTAGGATTTATTTATTCTGTTTTGACACGTGTGCACGTCTCATCAGCTACTGAACGCACAAAAGAACAAACAACCTGCCACATGTACAGTCTGCAATAATTCATGTAACTAATTCACTTCTGTTGATCCAAATTCGGTTTTCTGGATCAAAATTTTAATGTTTGGGACTGAACAGCCTTGGTAATTGCACATTATAAGCTCTCCTAGTGTTCTCTTCATAAAATGTTCATGTTAAATTGATGCAATGCATTAATTACAGTATAAACAGACTGCAGAATTCTTTGGGAGGCTGTATTATGTTCCATCAAAAAGTGATACAAATCATATGAACTAAATAATTCAGCGCGTCATAACCAGCGCTGTTCCTCTCTTACTGCTAAAAATGTGTACGATCCAACTTGACCAACGGCCAGCTCTTTGAAACAAATTAAACTATCCCAGCTAAGATCTGATTATTCGAGAGTAACTCTTCTTGTTTCAGTGAATTCGCACACCAGCTGTCTGAGCGGCCCAACAAGAGAAAGTCCCCGCACAAGAGATTAGAATTTGTACGAGTGAGCTGTTTGGACAGAAATCCCGTTTCTTGGAGCGCATTTCTGCAAAACGCCGACTTGTCAGTAATAATCCACGTTCCGCAGATGAGAAGTAATCCTGAAAATCTCACCCTGAACATCAGCTGCTGTTTGACCCATTGGACTAAAATCGGCAGCGGTAGCCATGGAGACGGTTAAATAAACCGTAATGCAGCGGGAAACGTTAAGTGTGAAAGAGCTCGTTCGCGTGGAAAAGCTGTCAAATTAAAACGGAACAAATGCACTAAAACATATCATATATGACATGTAGCAGTGGTCTGTGGTCACCTTACAATAAAACAGTTTAAGCCGGATGATTGTGGCCTCGTTTGGTTTATCACGGAGGCTTTATTTGCCTCT
The DNA here is from genome assembly GCF_022458985.1 of Mugil cephalus. NCBI lineage: Eukaryota > Metazoa > Chordata > Actinopteri > Mugiliformes > Mugilidae > Mugil > Mugil cephalus. The sequence continues at coordinate 5,370,085 of NC_061778.1, forward strand.
CTGTGCAGCATCGAGGTGCACGGAGGTTCTATTACTGAGCAAGGACAGTGGATAAAGTCCGCAGCACTGACGGTTACACCTGATGAAATACTGATATGACATGCCCCGAACACCCGACCAACGCACTGAGGTGTGAGCCATTCGATACATAATTAATCAAAGGCTATCCAGTGCCCAGATAAATCATTAAATCTTGCTTACTGCTACATCCCCAACGGCTAAACACAAGAGCAAAATTTCCAGCTGAGTAGCATTTGTCTATAAAAATACAAATAGAATTTGTCATGAAGGCAGTGAAGCTGCACTCTCTCCTGGCTCTCTGAAGCCCGGTTCTCTCTGCTGGCCCCGCTGCTTCTTACACCATTAGAAAAGTCTGAAGGGAGGAGACGTGGGAATTCTAGCTGTCTTTCCTGGACTGATTTGAGAGGTAACAGGTACCACAAACAACACATGGTGGGTGTATCTCGGAGCTTCTCCGCTGGTTCTCTCTGTGGGGCGAGGGGGTAAAGTGCCTCCTGGAATGCAAATGCGTCCTCGCTTTCATTACTAACCGGAGGAGATTTTTCTTTTTCTTTTTTTTTTTACATCTTGCCATCCTGAAAACAGAAATGAAATGACCTATCACACCAGAATTATTTGAGTAAAATTGTACCACAAGCCCTGGTAAAACTTAAAGATAAAGTCAGGGGAGAAAAAAAAAATCAATTTAAAAGGTTTACCACAGCTTGCAACCACATCTATTAGGACCAGCGCTGGCATATGTTTCTCTCCCCCTTTCTGAGATCTAATGGATTTTCTGTCATTCTTGGAGCTGCCTTAGCAAGAACAAGACAAGTGGTTATGTATGCTCCGTTCTGTACGTCACTCCGCGAACATATCCATCAAGAGCTTGAAGATTTTGTTAGAGGGCACAGATGGTCTGCAATTATCATACAATGAAAGTAATGCGTCTCAATTTATGTCAATGAAAAGAAGATAGGTAGGTATGCAAAATGCATTACCCATGGTCCCTGCGCACTGACGAACGGCAACTCGAATGGAACCGGACAAATTGTCTGTTGACTCCAGTTCATTGATTGCATCAAGTTCAAGAGAAACGGATTCCTTTTGATATGTCAGCTCAAAACTGGAAACTTGCATTTTCAGAAAAAAAAAAATGAAAAAAAAAAAACGGGGACATGCTGTCGTATGGGAGAGCCATGTGCTGCTCATTAAATTATTATTTAGCCTCGGATACTTTCATTGCTCATGGTGTCTGTGGCTAAATTACTTTCTGGTGTGACCTCTTTTAACCACATTTCCCCCAGTCCTCGCAGACGCAGGGGGGATGATTAAGCGGTTCAAATGAAGACTTATTTCAGTTCACACACGGCCACGTCCCCGAGCCTTCTGCACGGCTCAGCATTCCTGCTTGGTCAGCTGTGAGGTGGTGGTGGTGGTGGTGTACCGGCCTTTTCACCAGGGAGCCCGGCCGCACTGAAAGACAACACCGGCCCGACCCCATGCTGCTTTGCATTAAGAGATGCTAATGCCGCGAGGTTGCAGCGTCTCAGATCTCGTGGCTCAGCGTGGCAGCGGGGGCTCACACTGGCAGCCTCCCCAGGAAGAAGCCCCTCAGAGAAAAGCCGTGGGCCACAGCGAAACGCACGCTTCACAAAAGGACTGTGGGCTTCAGCGAGCAGTCTCATCAGCCTTGGAGAAGCCATTGCTCAATGTTCTTAGGAGTGAAAACACACATGAAACACACTGCAGCCTCGGAGGTTACTAATGTCAGAGCGTCCTCACAATCCAGCGGAAAATTCCTGCATGTGGGCTCAGAGATGCAAATATAAGTCGATGTGAGGTAAAAAAAAAAAAAGAAGAGAAACACCTGTTTTCCAGTGTAATGGATGCACTGTGAGCCAATTATTTTAGACATAGCTATTTTCTGCGGTTGTTTACTAACAATAGAAAAAGCATATTTTTCCAGAACCATGTCAACCCCAATTTTGAGCATTTCTTCTATCGCTGACCTGCATGTCAAAAAGATCTGATTTGATATTCAAGTCATTTTTTTCCCCCGATGCAGCTTTTAAATTACCTTTTTTTACTCAGGTAATTCCTGCTGAAAACCTGAGATGCATTCTTAATTCCCATTTACGTTGTGCAACACGGAGCCTTTTTTTATTGCCAACCTCTACAACGGAAAACACAGAAATTCCTTTTTAACATATTCAATTACAATTTAGGAATTTTTGATTATGCGTGCCGGGTCTATGGCACACTCTATTTAGCTCAACCTAGTTTTGTCACCTTGTGAATATTAGATTTATGTAGCTCAAGGTAACAGTGTCACTGCACAAGTTTAATAAAGTCATTTAATTTGGGTGGAACCAGCCTGGATTGAGACTGTAAATTTAGTTATAAACAATATATTTTTTGCCCCTGAAAACAGAACACTGTGTTGCCAACTGTACTGAAAAGACTTAACCAAGAAACAAACTAACCCAGATTACAACATACTAAATCACCGTGCTTTTTAAAATATGCGTGGCAAAAACACAAAGAAACTTTCTTAACTCATTAGGTGGTTTAAGTGAACAATGCCTGCAGGCATTATTCCTGTTCTCTTTCTAAATGTAATTGGCTCCTAACTGCCAAAGATTTTCTATAATTAAACAGAGAAGAATCTCCAAACAAAGCTTGTTTTGCATAAACCTCCGACGCCAGCGAGGCGAAAGGTCCTCGGAATTGACAGTCGTGGCAGCGTCTTTTGCTGCGCCGGGTTCGCGTTACATGAGACATGAGATTGGGGAAAGGCCTTGCTCACTTTAGAAAGAAAGTCTCACAAAGCCCGGGGATGGCTAAAGTAGCAACTAGAGCCATTCCACCTCACTCCTCCACCGACAGCCTGGGGCCAACCTAAACGATGCACCTATGCAAATCGGCGCCATTGTTATGAGACAAATCTGCAGCAATAAAGGTCAATCCCCGCCCCCCCCTCACCCATGTCCCCTTAAGCACAGTCCTGTCACTGCAGGGTGACCAGCGCGTTGCTACTCAGAATGTAGCAGGGGGATTTGCAGTGGGATTAATAACTCATTCTCTGGGCTTTCTGAGCAGGCAGCCGAGGCACTTTGGAGTTTGATGTAACTCACCCCTTTGGGTAGTTAACTTGCGAGCTTGATCAATTATTTAGGGCATTTTATTTTGTTTTGAGTTTTTGCTCCGGTGGCAGAAGCATGTAGCTGTGGTAGTAGACCGGCGTCCACGAGACTCAGCATCCAAACGCTTACTCGTGGGATATATATCTGGCGTAAGTTGAATGAACATATTCAAAAGAACATTTCAAATAACAATAAACACATTCCTGAAATGAGCTTGAGGGAGAACTTCATCATTGTTATGTCCATGCATTTTTCATACGCCATGTTGTGAGTGTTTGAGGCACCATAAACATTGAATTAGTTAGAATAAAGGCCTTCCAAGTCAGTAATGAATACACAAGAGCCTGTGAACCAACAATAATCACTATATAGCGACAAATATTAAATATATGATGAACAAGGTTTCACCCCAGAGACCAGCCAAGCTAGACTATCTGCAACAGAGCTCACGACGAACATAATCTCCACGATAATTAAACAAAGTTAACTGCTCGCAGCACTCGTAACACATTTTGACTGCTAGTAAATACACTGTCCACGTTGCACAGTCGCATGATTTTTCATCCACTGTCAACACCACGTTAATAGCTCGGACACAAATGTCACTCTGTCAGTCTCGATGAGCGTTGAGTCAACAGCGGGAGACAGCGCTTTTCATGAGGAATAACCAGCTGACATGTTTAATGAGAAACCACAGAGAGAATCTTCACACCTAATCTAACTCAAGGAGCGCGGTCCTAGCCTTTTCCAACGCTAACTCCAGACGACTCAGTCTCTGCTGGGATATATGATGATGCAGCAGGGACTGCACTGCACCTGGTATGAAGTAACTGTCTTTACTTCCTATCTGGGGTGGAGAGGTTGCACGCAGGCAGAAAAAAAAAAAAAAAAAACCCTATAGAGGCATTGCAGATGGTTACTCCCACCATCAAACACTGAAAATGAAGAGAAATATCTGTGACAAACAACTCCTGCTGAATCAAAATCGTCCATCTCTTTGAGTGAGGCTCTGAACTTTGCAGACCTCGCTTCAGAGAGAATTCCGTGCATTACCTCAGGCTACGTATTGACTCAAAGTTTCTACTCACTCGTATGGTGCTCGGTAAAAAAAAAAAAAAAAAAAAAGGGACATATTCTTGCCTATAGCCGTTTGCATGGCCTATTACATAACATACCCAGGAGAAGGAGGAGGTTAACCTCCAGAAAAGCAACAGTAGTTTGAAAACCAACTCACCATCAGCAGTTGCAGTGGCAGGAGCATACGGGTTCCCTGAGCCAGTTTTAACTAAGAATGAATTGGGGCCAAACTCATCCTCGGAGTCAGAGTCCTGGGCTGGCTGAGCCGCACAGTTACCTAGCAACCCTCCCTGGTTCTCATTGGCTGCAATGGAAGGGGGAGGGTATGGGAGCTGCTCAACAGGGGAGGAGGAGGCGGATGAACAATGCAGCGGAGGACCTGTGGACCACAAACAGAGACAGCACATGTGGGGGGGCGAGTGGAAATGAAACACACCCAAACACAGGCAACATCACACAGAAGCAAAACACACACACACACAAGTCTTAACTCTGACACTTCAAAAACAAACAGGGACACATCTGCCTTTGTCTCCGCCACCTCACCCCAGCTGGGAAGAACAATGTAAACAACTGAAATGACTTTGAGACAGAATAGAAAAGGTGGAAGCCTGGAACTGGTTTAGGCGACTAAAGACGACAACAAACCTTCTTGGGATGCATCAAATTAAGAAGAAAAAAGGAAAAGAACACACCTGGAAACATGTATTCTGTACAAGAGCATGCAATTCAGATGCTATAAAACTGCAAAAATACATTTTTTGGTAGTCTTTGTGCAGAAGTCCTTCACCAGACTACAAAAAAACACCCATAGATCGTAAGTCAGGCGCTGTTCAGCAACACATTTGAATAATAAGTTCCTATATATGCTGTCCTTATTTAGACCCCCCACCTGTGGAGATATATACAACTCCTGCCGATCCAGAAATGAATCCAACCCGGACCAGTGCTTCCTATTTCTCCAGCACACTGTGTACATTTCAGCTTTCCTCCCTGTCGGTGATACAAAATGAATAAAACGCCCGGATACGCACCTTTACAGCAGAATAAAAATGATTTAACGTCGGGACTATTTGCGCGCCGCTGACATACTTCAGCATGCAACCACGAATTCTTACATGACTATCACACAGTTGCTTCTTTCAAGGCTTATTGGCTCCAATCTCATGCTGCCACCGAATGTTAAATCTCCACACAGATCTCCTATTAATGTGTGATTAACTTGCGATGCAGCTCCGCGTCACGCTGAAAATTGAGCACTTAAGTAACGCGACTGCGGCGCGCCGAGCCGCAAGTCTGCCGCTCTCCCCCCGTCCTCCCATCGAGTCCTTGGTTCTTGATGTCGAAAATTCCTGCTGACCTGACTGTCATCCATCAGGAGAGATGAATTTCCTCCAGCTCCGTAATGATCCCTGAAGAGTATTAAAACACGACTCACTGACTCGCATCTAATTAGGAAACAATTAGCGATATTAACATATCAGCCACAGCCCTAACACACGCAGTAAATGTCCACTGCCCTGGAGAGTCACAGTTTGTGCTTTCAATACACTTCAAACCCCACACTTCATTTCTTTCCGAGCCCTCTAACGCCGGTGCAGGGATGGCTGCAGAGGCCCGGTGGCCCTGCTGTGGGTTAATGACCATGACACCGCCGTCCTTCAGCGTAAAGGAATGCATAACCGACGGAGGAAGAGCTGCTGAAAATGACGTTATTACCGCCGTTCCCTGATTCCATCGGATACTTCTAAGCTACTGCATTTAACTTGTGTCAAAACAACACTGCTCTGCCGCTGAACCCAGCGAAGCTATCTGTCACTACAGGACCAGAGGCAGGACTGAAAGTCTTGACATGAAAGATAAAGATGAGCTGCAAAGAGGTTTTTTTTGGACTGAATATTACAGCATTTTTCTCAAAGAAGGAATTCATCAGGGAGGCAAAGAAGAAAAAAAAAAAAGATTAAAGTCTTCCAAAAATGGTCAAAGTCATAACCTAAATGAGGTCAAGGTATTCAGCAGCCATTAGTCTTGCACACAAAGGTTTTACCGTCTCACCGTGTTTAATTAATGCCCTAGCCACGCGCGCCTAAATTCAGCAAAAAAAAAAAAGAAAAAAAAAAGGGGGAATTCTGCAGGAGCCACAGCTTGAGATGTCCAGAAAAGTTTCGCTGGCTGCCAGAGCTGATTGCCTCCGCCTTCACTCACTATATTACAGCAGCAAAAGGGGACCTTTACTTAGGAGCCCTTCGACCAAAGCTCTGCTGCTTTAGTTTCTGACAGCTTCGGGAAGAGCCATTTACGGCCCGGCCCCGGCCTGACTGCAAACACAGATCACCGCCCACCGCATTTATTGTGTTAATCAACTCATTAGCAACCCAATTAAAGACGTGGACAATACGTCAGGGGCTGTGATCTGAAGGAATCTGCTAATGATTTTACCTCCAACTGGTGCCAACATTGTCTCTGTATTTCATTTCATATCAGGTCATCATGCATGGAAATGACTGTATGGAGATTCCACATCATTATATTAGACTGATTCCGAATTTACTTTAAAGAGCACAAGAGTTCCACACAATGTAAGTCATAAAAGTGGCTCAGACAAGAACAATTCAAAAGATGTAAAGTTTACATCAAAGCGCTCGTTCAAAGAAATGACACGATGGGTCCTTTCAAGGTGAAGAACAACAACGGCATGCGATGCCAGCACGACAGACGGCAGCAGGAACATACAAATGAGGGTGGACAGCTCTGCATCTCCGCATGCATTTTTTAGCAGCCATACTACTTACAATAAATAAGCCAGTAGATGGTCCGTGTTACATGCAGAAACACTGAGAGGGCACATGAAAAGTGACAGGCATGTGCTTCCCACTCCAAAGAGGAACATGCGATCGTCTGGCTGCGTGGAAATGTCTACTGCTTTTGGACGACTGTGACAATTTAGAAGTACAGTGAGTGTATAATGACCTAGTTCCCGTCATCCCCTGCTCTCTTCCCCCACATTTCCTGTGCATCTCAACTACTACTGTCAAACTAAGGCCAAGAATACAACAAAAAAAATAAAGCGTAGCACAGAAAAAGAGTACAATATAGAAAATATAAACACCATAATTGTATAAGTGCATTTTAATCACATAACATTTTCTAAATGGTGAAATCATTTGCGGTTAATATTTGAGGAAAGCGAAATCCTATAAAGTCATCTTGTTTGTTGACTTGAAGCATTTCCTCCAAGTGTCTAAGGAATTACAGATATTACTACTGGTAATGGCAGCAGGGGAGGAAATAATGAGGAACACTTACTGCTGTCACCGTAACAATATTGGTTTTGGTGCACATGCAGTTGCTCTTAAAAATGAGTATTGTGCTTCGCTATATTAAAATTCACGCTCCTCGCGGAGTAAAAAAAAGCCACCTGTTGAAGTCAAACTGTGCGAGCCAGACGAGAGGAGAAGAAGCTGTCTGCAATCGCAGGAGGGAAAACCTCGACGCCGGAGTGATGCTTCGCATTTAGATGATATTCTGGACAAGATACACTCTGTGTTCTACCACGGCTGAAGGAGAGGGAAGGTGTGTTTGCACTTAGACCTGACCTGGCCGTTTGGGAGCGGTATAAAAAACAAACGCAAATTATTAGTTTTTATTTATTTGTTCATTTACACACTAATCTTTCCGTCCCTGCTTGGTAGCGTATGGGAAACAGATCAAAGCATAGCTCAATCTACAGCGTACCGGCTCAGAGAGCTCTAATAACTAATATTTAATACGGTATCTTTGAGCACAAAGCTCGAGCGATGCCTGGGATACTTCCCAAACCACCTGCAACCAGTTTCTTGAACACAGGATAAATTATTGAAAGAGGCCATTGTTACAAATACAGAATGTTGGCAAACTAAGAAAAACATGGATTTATAACGTTTAAAAAGTTTTCTTTCAAAAATCACGATCTAAGCCTTCAACAGGGGGTCCACGACCCCTAGGGGGTCCGTGGAGGTCCTGCAGGGGGTTCGCAAAATCTTTGGTTGATTATTAAACCTTTTTTCATTTTTTTTCTTTTATTACCTACTACTATTGCATACAAACTTATTTTAGTAAAGAGATAAATGGAGGCAGAAGACGTTAACTTTCAGTCAGCACCTCACTCACTAAACGTAAGCCTGTACACAGTAGGCTGCGCCCTTATTGCTGCTGAGCCAATCACGAGGCTGCATATTGCACACTGAGTCTGTCAGGTTCCCCACAATTGACCGAGAGTCTTTTCAGTCCTCAGGTAAAAATCTTAGAAGCAGAAGCTGCAATATTAGCAGAAGAGAATCTAACAGCAATGTATATATATATATAGGTATGTTTATGTTTATGGCAGTCACACGCCCACTCTACTGTTGCACAGATTGTAAGAATGTTTTCATGTCCTGAAGAACGCTGAAGACCCCGATTTGAGCTATTTTTTCTAAGTTTGTATCTACATTATACCTTCAAACAGCTGATATACGTCACAGAAGCAACATCAAAATCACTGTGTCAAAACCCAAGGTTCATGATGTCAAAGTAAGTAAGGCCAACTAAGAGTTAGTTTCACTTTATATTTATTTTATTTATTTATTACTCATTAGTTACTTAGTCTGAAGTGTGTTTATTTTTCTGTCAGCGTGTGATTAACAGTGCAAAAAAAAAAAAAAAAAAGATCAATTTACAATTAAAGGAACCCAGAAAAAGGAAAAGTCCTCCCTTTGAAAAAGCTGGAGCCAGCTTTATCAGTGACAGGAGAAAAATAACAGTGATTATCAATGCAAGGACTGTGATGCAGAGTCACACATTGGAAAAAAAAAAGAACCCAATCACTACGGCTAGGCTTGTGCTCGCATGAGAAGCAGAAACTGTTATCATCCCCGCGCACAAATAAAAGCACATTTCACACGTGTATATCTTTAAAGAAAATTCCCCACTTTTTTTTGTCTAATCTTTCTGATTTTTGCCACCAAGTGATACAAATTTCCGAAGCAATACATAGAAAATGAGACGCGCTCAAGGAGATAAAAGCCATCTCTCCTCAAACACACAACCGGGTAAATAAGATCCACGACTGCGCTCTCCCACGAAAAGCCCGAGAAAGGTGAAGCAGACACGTGACGCCGCGGTGACAACGAGAATTATGTTTACCCAGAGACTGCAGCCGCGGGCGGCATCTGTATGAAATGCAACGTGTTTACAGGCGAACAGTAAAGAAGAAAAAACAAACAAACATCTTGACGCCTGCCCTGCACCGTCAAGTGGAGCGTTCGAAGCATGCAGGACGCAGAGGTGTGACTCAGCAGGGACTGGGGAGCTCTATCATCTCTTTGCGACTCTTATTGTAAAATGCAGCCTGTGATTAATCTCCGTTTTTTCCAGCTGAGCGTGACCGTCTGCGCGTGGGATTAATTCAAGATAGAGAGGAGGATTTTTCTTCGGCGCTAATCCCGATTCGCATCTCGATATCCTACAGGAAAACAACACGTAATTCTGTGTGCGAACAAGCTGATTTGGACAAGTCGCGCGGTAACATTTGAACAGGGCTGTGTGCGAAAGGTTGGCGGTTTGTTGTTGGCGGATCAGGATAAATGTTGCATAATTTGCCCCCTGGCATCAATTTTGTCATCCGGCGTAGGTGGATGACAAAATTGATGGCATGAATAAAGCTTTTGTCATATTATTTTTGCTTTTTTTTGTAGCCGTTAATGAATTCAATCGAGATCCTTGAATCAATGGCTGGCTAAAGGTATGCCCTCAGATCCCTCTCCAAAATCATATACACCTGCGTCACTTTCATTCATGCCAACCAGAGGACGCCTAATAATACGAGTCCTCTTTTTTATTTTTTCTTATTTTGTTTCATTTTATTGTGATTGTGGCAGTGGCGGGAGAAGATTAGCTGCATTGTTATACCAGCTTTCATGTAGGAAGGCCGTCCGTCTCACTTGATTAACTCCCTCCGCAGCCATCCGAAGGCGGCAGGTACGTGCGCCTTGTGCCGCGGTGTCTGATTTGAGTGGCACGCATTGTGAAAGTGCGACTGTGCACACCGGACCCACCTGTGGCCTTGATTGAATCGCCGCACAATCGGAAACAGAGCTTCCGCTTCCCTGTGCGCGTTAGGTAAAGCTTTTCTGCTTCGTGCCGTTCGTGGAAACCGGAGATGGTGACTTCGCTCTCATCCTAAAAATAATCCTCGGGTAAGTGTTGGGCGAAACCGTTTGTTCAGAGAGTAGTATTTATAATTAACTGCGAGCCCCGCGTACGCTATTATCCGAGTAAAAATTAACCACTAATTTCCATGCTGCTTAGACGTAGAACGCCAAGCCAAAACACCTAATTTATTCGGGCTCAAGTGTGAGCATTGCTACAAAAGCATTAAGGATATATTCTCCACAAACATAAACAATTGCTTTTATAAATAAGTCTATTAGGCCAAACCAAATAATGGTCTATTAATTGAGTTATATTTGCCTACAAGGTACTTTGGCTGACAAGGTACCTTAATTGGATATTTAATGGCTTTTAAATTACCTAAGCATCATCAATTCCCCTTTAAGCTTTCTTCACCTAATAGCGTTGCATTGCTTTGCCTTTTGCAGCCATATCTGCTGAGCCCCTCCCCCCGGCCCCCCTCCCACTCAGGATCAAGTTGTCCTGGAGGTGTCGTGTCCAGTGTTTGAGCTGTGACTCATTAAATGCACCCCTGCTTTTTAGTCGGAGTGAGTTTTGGAGACTGTGGAAAGGTGGAGTTAATCCATCTTTTTATGTCCAGGTTTCCAGTTTTTAAGGAAACGCACGTCGCGCGCATTGCAGTTGCAATACGGCGTGATGAAAGATGGGGTGAATATTAGCTGACACGCCATCAAATGGGTAAGTGTTAAGTGGCATCACTACTATATAGAACACAGTGATGAATATAGTGTGAAATTACAATCTGTCAAGACATCTGAGCTTTTTTTTTTTTTTTCTCCTGTATTAGCGCCTTGTAAGCAAACAAATACACTTTTCAGGTATTTAATGCGCCAGATATTAAAACAGTACCCGTTCAGTCTTTCAGTCTGTCTGGGAGCCTGTAATTTGCTGGTCACTTTAGCTGACGATAGCTTTTAATTAGTGCTAATTTAAATTTAATCAACTTTTCTGCCGTTTGACACCAACACTATGGACAGAAAGACGCAAATATCACAGCGGATTAATCAGAAGTTACAGCAATGCTGCCAAACACACACAGGGTTGTAATATACATTATTCTCTCTTAATGTTGGTGCAGACGACGTGTAACAGTCTTGGCAGAGCAGTATTTTAAAGGCATAAAAACTATAAACAAAAGGAAATTTGCAATGAGGAAACCTTTTAACTAAAACTAATATGAGATTCAAGTGTTAATATGCAGGTCAGAAAAGGCATAAATGTGGTTGTGCAAATGTAACTAATCATAATCTGACTTGAGATGATGCTATAAACTGATAAACTAATAATATCGAATTAGCAAAATGAAATCAGGCTGATTATTTAAGGCTGTGTGTTGGAAACACGCCAAAGTCAAAGCGTGCGTGAGCTCAGGTAATAATTAAACTTATCACTGCTCTCCAGGCAATACAAACAACAAGATGGCTTCATTCCTTTTCTTTTCTTTTTTTTTTTTGCATTATTATTTGGATTCCCAAATTGACCCAAATTTAATTGCATTCTATTGCACAGCTGCAAGCTACAACTAGCCTTTTTATGAAATGAATACTTGATAGGTGATCTCATCACAGGAAAAAAAAAAAAAAAAAAAAAAAAAGAAGCAGCCCAAGGGGACAGTTCTGAAAAAGCCATAAACTTAATGCAGCAAAGGCAAATGATAGAGTGCGCTCTAAATATACACGTGGCATCTTCAGACGATGTTGATTTTTATTCTTTCTTTTATTTTACTCTTTAATAAAGATAAATCAAGCCGGATCAGAGACAACGTAAAACGGCCGCAGGATCACGACACTTTATGCTTCTCGTCAGACCGTGCACGACGCTGCACCCCGGGATACACCCCGGACAACACCCAGCAAAACACGGGCACGCACACACATTTGCAGAGGAAGTGGGAAGCGGGCTTTTACGAACCGACATCGGAAAACTAATAAATATTTCTCTGATGGTGGCGTTTACCTGCTAGGAATCAATATCGTAATAACGGAGAGTGAACATAATGTATGAGTGAAAACAGACTGTAAATGCCCATAAATGCCTTTTTTAATAGACAGGCACGACCATTACTGAGAAAATGGAAATTATATTTGTGTGTAATAAAAAAAAGTATTACCACAGAAGACACAGTTCCATTTAAGACTGCCCCACTGTATTTCTATGACCTCTTGAATCTCAGCATCCATTACTTACAACTACTGTGCGCTCTTAAGGAGATGCTGAACGCCAAATAATAAACGAACAGCTGGAATAAACCCAGGAAACAAGCAAAACTTATCCGGTCATTAAGTGAGATATTGTAGCGCCTGGACAACATTTGAATGAGAAATTGTGATTTTGAAACAAATTAGTGATTGTCACTGTTTCTATGAAAATGTTCACGGGCAACGACCCCGGGCAGAACAAATATCCACCCCTGTCTCCTATGTAAATCACGCCATTATGAGGACGCGCTCACTCGCTGCTAATCTGTTCATCTGCATGGAGGAGGAGGGAAATATCCAGCTAAGATTAAAAAAAAAAAAAAAAAAAAAAAAAAAAAAAGCAGTGACTGTGGAGTAGAGAAGACAGTCGGTGGCATTTCAAGGTATCACCTAGGAAGATGAAAAGGAGGCCAGAGTGACGGAGACTAGAGACGGCATTACTTCTCCAGGTGATTATAAGCGCAGACTCGCTCCCGAGTCGTCCTCTACCCACACCCCTGCCTGCCTGGCTCCTGCCACTCTCATCTATCCGGTCCACTCTGCTTCTCTCTGAGCTCTGAGAGGCAGTGCGCCCTGAAATCCAGTCGAAAAGACACCATCTGTTTCAACTTTCCCTGCGACAAAAAGAAGAATGATTCAGACGAGAAATGTAAAATTGAAAGCCTAAATGAACTGAATACAAATTCCTTCCAAGTTAAAGAGAAGTTTCCAACTTTCCTCAAAGGAGAACACAATGCACAGGGAGGTCGACCCCTGTCTGACGGTTAAGCTGATGCACTAAAACAATGATACAGTGTACTAAACAATTATTAACTGATCTACAGTCTTTGAGACCACACGTATATTTACATATTTTCATTTTTGCTAGTCTTACGAATCAGCCTGACACGGCTAAATCCCTCTTTTACAGCTCCATTTAAGCATCCCTGGGGGTTTCTTTGTTCTAGGATGAAAAGTAAAGGTTCCAATCTCCTCACCTCTCACTGTTAACCACATCCCGCAGACATGCAACGGGCGTCGTTAAGGATCTCCTGGTCAACACAAAATGCCAGCAGCCGACTTTGCGACAGAACATCTCCTCTAACTGCACACTTACACACACACACCCCGCCAAAAAGGCATAAAAACAGGCTTATAACAGCGTCCACACCCATTCGCAAAGTCCTCTGCAGAGGATTCCAGACTTCAAAGACGGGCACATGATAATCTGCTTTAAATGGATGTTCCAGAGCCTCTATCATAGCTCGATCATCGACTGAGCCGACTTAAACCATGGCTGAAAAAACAATGCTAATAGTGGATAATTATCAGCTTTTACTCGGTCTGCGCTGGCTGCTCCATTCCCTCTCCCATCACATACAGAGGCTGGTGAATAAACACAATGGCATGAATAAATAATGACCCCACAATCCTCTTAAGGTCCCCGAATAGTGTGTGTGTGTGTGTGTGTGGTGGGGGGGTGGGAGACAAAAGTTTACTTTTGGTGTTTGAGAGCAAGCGGAGCCTGAAATTGTAAGCGACTCATTAGGGCTACATGTGGCTTGCCTGGGGCCTCGCTGAACAAAGATGGCACCATCCCCGTCCTGTCATTCCTCAGCGCATTCTAGGCCTGGCCTAATAAAATTCTAAAGTATACCCTTAAGTAAAAGCTACACTCCCAATAAAAGACACTAAAGAGCTTAAGCACTGCCTCAAAAAAAAAAAAAAAAAAAAAAAAAAAAAAGCTCAAATCCTTCACATCTTCCAAACTTTCTTCAGGAATCAAAATTTTATAAGACCGAGTGGGAAACAGTGACTACGGGGAGGGACAGCTTTTGCGAGGTTTGCGCTGATGTTGTGTGTTACTAACGCAGTAATGCGAACGCTTCCATGCTAAAAGAGAACACCTCTGTCAAAACACGACTCCCTCCTCTCATCAGGCTCTCCAGACGGCTTACATAAAAGCCCACGTTTTTTTTTCAATCCAGACACTTTGTCAGTGTTGAAGATTTGATTTGTGTGTGTCTCCAGATCCCACAGACTGCGCACGGCAGTTCAAAAAGGGCCATCTAAAATACATGTCGTCAAGAGGTGTGTGTTTCCAGGCGATTATATAATTCACAGCATGGTACGTCACAAAGAGTCAGCAACACGGCCAAAAGGGTTCATCTGTAATATAAGAAGTTGAGTAAGGCAGGCGTGCCATGAATGAATCACGAAAAGAAAACAAAATGTCATTCTGATCCGGATATGAGTGTTTTGCAACAATTCAGGTGCGTCCCTTCTTCAATATTCTGTTTCGTGAAATAAATGCACACGGCGCATGGTGATAGTGGCCAGGAAGCAATAACAAGAGATAATGCGCGCGGACAGAAAGCACCTTTTCTGGAGCGTGATTGTAGAGGCTCTGGTCAGAACGAGGAAAAACACTTTCTATTCCAAATTTCTGGCGAGGTGATGAATAGAAATGAAGTTCCCGGGGTAGATGGAGCCCTAGCAACCGGAGATGGGCAACAACATGAACACCATGATTATCCTTTAATACTCAAACCAGTAGTGAAACAGAAGGATAACTTCCAATGTAGGTTTTCAGTACAGTTATCACCGTATGACAAATAGCAGTGTAAAGCATTACAAGAGAAAAACATTAAATAGTAGAAAGTCAGTTCTGGTGTGTTTTACTAACCTAAATGAATCCACTTTACTGGCTTGTGTTAATATTTTGGTTCTTAACAGGGCATCTACAGAGTAGTATTGCGAGGGTAGCAAAATCTTTGGTTGATTAGACATTTTTATATGTTTTTTTTTCAACACAAATTTAAATTTCTTTAAATACACATTAATATGAATCCAACGTATTTTAGTAAAGAGATAAGGGACAGCTTAATACTGATTGCAAAATGATAATAACAAGAGTTTAATATAGAACATATATAGAAGGTCCCTACTTTATCTCTCCCTGGCCAGACAAACATTGACGCCTGTTTTCGAGTATAAATTATGTTGCATTTGGGACAGCGTGGCGTTCTCAGCAGGATCCAGATTGGGGCCAATCAATTTTTAATGGATCAATATCAGCCATACAAAGCTTGATCTAATTTCATGTCAGTTTACTGCACTCCACTGCACTGTTTACCGCCCTCCGCCCAAAAGGTTACCATTTACTCATTTTCTCTTGAAAATAAAATGCATTTTCTCTGAATGCTTCGAAGCAAAGGAAGCAACGACACTGCCCTTGCAGCACTGCAGCATTCCCTGGCCCTTTATTGAATCATTGTTTTATCCTTGTGGTTGTGACTTTTCAGGTCTAAACTAAAAGTCTACGACCGCATAGGTTAGGGGGAGATACAAATATTGAATCTTTACTGTCTCCACAGCAATACTGACATCAAAAAGACAATGCAATCTGTCACTGGGGTGGCAGCTGAATCCAATCAAAGTGCCAAGCGTTCAATAAGTGATGTCCAACACATTACACAGTTTATCTTACTGTCAGACTTTAGGGGAAGTCAGGGGAAGTTTTTTTTTTTTTTTTAATGTCATTTACCAATATCAACAACAACTAAATATCACTTTCCATGTTCAGTTCGGTAAAAGCCTTCTAAATGTTGTTATCTCAGTCATCACATTATTGTGTAGGGTCATCCCGTATCACCAGTGTGGGTGTTGTTTTTAATGTAACTGTTTATCAGGCAGCTGACACACTGAATCAATTTATTTTCCTGCCCCCAAATTAAGCTGTCCAACTTGACATTTTGAAAACAACTGCCTCGGGGTGCCATCTATCCCTACTCTCGGTGGGGAAATGTTTCCATCTGTCCTGGACTACGTGTCCCGCTGGCACTAAGTGAAATGCTAAAACTGTTACGCATCTAACCTACTGTAAACACCGCTAGTGCTTCACTGGTAATAAGCCAGTTTAAAAAAGAGCCAAAAGTGTGCCTGTGCCGAAATTTGGTAATTCACACGCTGCAAGCGCTGTGAGGTTTGAAGACAGATAGAATGCAGCTCTGGTGTGACCTCCTGCAGAAGCTGGCAATTCATACGACAACGATAAGACTAGTGTTTCAACTGTTAGAGCAGTACTTTAGGGGAACCTCTGACGGCTGAGTGAAAACAAAGAAAAGAAAAAAAAAAAAACCACATAAATCTTATATCCTGAGCTATTTTCTTCAAAATGCACGGGCCGTGAAATTTCACTGTGCCTAGCTATTTTTACTGACAGAGAAGTAATCCTGGAAGAACCCGAGCTTTCCAACAGAACAAGCTTTTTGAACCGCATGGCCTTCATGTGTCAGAAAACTCTTACTACCCCCATGTTTAAGCGTCTTATTAGGAATTGCAACTCCGAAAAAACAAAAGTGGGGCCGCCGCAAATAATTAATCATAAAGTCGTACTCAGAGACGAGGCGCCTGTCTGGCATCTGTTATCACACGGCTCGTCTCGCGTTCAGTTCAAAGCCATGGCTTTCAAGTTTTAAGAGAAAAAGCCACAAATATTGTGCAGTTCCTGTCATGGATACTTGTCATCTTGATCTTCTGGAGTTTTACCGTCTGATTGTGCTGCTCTTTTCATATTCAGAGGTGCTTTGATGTTATGTACTTGTTAGGTTTGTAGCCGTTCGGTTTTTCAGCCATCTGCAGGGATGTAATACATGAGGTTGCAACGTGTACACGAGCACGAAAGGAATCTATCCCGGATCTTAGGGCCTTAGGACACATTGAGCCGATGGTCAGTTGTCGGTGAGCGTCTGTGGCCGTAGTTGGCCAGTAGTCAGACCCCTGTAGCTGGCTTTTCAGCCAAGTCAGTATGTTACCTTGGCAGTGGAACAAACTGGCTAGTGCATTGATAAACGTAGTGGACCGATGCTTGAGAAGAGAAACGGAAGTGACAAAGGTAAACAGAACTTTGAAATCAAGGAACACACAGAAGGTTATTCTAGTTTTTCATTTTTAAAATAACGTGATAATCTTCTAGAAGATAGGTCTTCAACAGGGGGTCCGCAACTGTGGAATCTTTGGTTGATTAGATTTTTATACATATATATATTTTAATTTACCCCCACAGATTTAAATTTCTTTACATACACATTAACTTGAATCCAACATATTTTAGTAAAGGGATAAATAGAGGCAGAAGACACTTCACTCATGCAGTAATACAGGACATCTCAACAGCGAACACAGACTACCACACTAGACCTGTCAATCCCTGTCCCTATCACTGCTCAGCCAATCACGATGCCGCATATTACACACTGACTGTCAGGTTCTGACAGTCTGTTCAGTCCCCAGGTAAAATCCCAGAAGCAAGCTGCAATATTAGCAGAAGAGAAGCTAACAGTGCAGCTCGCTCACATCAGCCAACTACCGAGGCCAAAATGGACTGCTTTGGCACTTGAACAAAAAATAGAAATAATAATAAAAAACCTGTGTATTATTTGAATAGCTTAATATTGAATGTAGAATGACAATAATGATGTATATTTATAAATAGCACCAAGTTTAATATAGAACATATAGTAGGTAGGGGGTTCCCTACTTAATCTCTCCATCAGTTTAGGGGTCCTTGGCCTAAAAAATTTATTCTAGACCCCTGGTCTAGAATAAATAAAATGTAGACCAGTCGATCAGCATGATTCAGGAGAGCTCCTCTTAAATTCCTAGCCTCTCAGCTAACCGTTTCCCTTTTTGAATAATGAATACAGACAACCGCCACTGGCTGATATGAACCTATTTCCTTTCACGCAGGTGCAGAGCGTACGTGCAGTCTGTAGCCTTTATGTTGTGTTGAAGTGCAGCTTTTTGGCCTTCGTTAGTCAAAGGTAGTGATTTGATGTCTGTTTGGTGTGTCTGTATCAGTAGAAGCATTTATTTTTAACGGAAATTAAAAAAAGAAGAAAACTTTTGGGTGATGAAATGACAAATTTAACTTCTATTGCATGTGTCTAAAAGTTGTTGTACCTGGATTTGTATCACAGACTTGCACATATCAGAGGTGACAGCTAATGAGAAAAATCTCAGCATGGAAGTATAATTATTTTTTATCTCATACTAGGGCAACAGCACGTTATGATCTCTGCTTCCTCAGACTCAATAACAAGTGCTAATTGCTTTCACTAAAGATAACCGGTTGTTCTGAGCAGTTTCACTGCAGGACTGGTACACAATTTTACCGTCCAAAATTAGATAAGATACGTGAAGATACATTCACATCCCAATTGTTTTATTTAGGTTTGTGCACACTTTAATTAGATATTCATTCATATCGTTGTGCATTTGATTTTAAAAACTGCATATAATGGTTAAAACTGCCCACTATCTGTTTGATAAGGCCAGTGTTGCTGCAGACTGTGAATACTGAATCAGAACATTGCTACTTGTATCCCATTTTAAGCAGGCAGAAGAGTATTCCCTGAAACTAACATAAATATAACATGAGCATGGATAATTGACTGTATGTTATATTGCTAAGAGAGGAACAGAAGTGGTTGGGACTGGGTTGGGATGATCCTCCATGGAGGGGGGCTCATCCTGCTCCATGTCGTGGCTTTGAGCTGCAGCGAGGCCTCAGTGGTAAGATGAGCCCTGATGTGCTGTTGGTTTAGACTGTCAGAGGCACTGGCAGGGAGCGGGTATGCAACTCCACAGATAACAGCCCAAAACTGTCCACAAGGGCCTCTAAAACCCAGCAAATTAGCCTGCAAATGAGCCAGAGAATATCTCTACTAATCCATGATCTGAGCGGAGACGCTGCCAAAAAAGTAAACAAATAAATAACTTCACAAGAAATACTGTGGGTGGAAATAAGTGCGGCTGTGAGCTGGGAAACCACTAGTGATTTCTTTGAAGCATCGTTTCGCCTGTTATTCCGCTGCTGCGATTCCTGCGACCGTTTCGGAACAAGCTTCCATGTAGCGCTCGATGTGGATTCAGTGAAATTACAGATCCCGATATTACAGAAAACACTGTCCCCTGCAGCAAAACATCACAGTCTCCATCGCAGATGCCAAAAGGCAATGATGCATCAAAATACATGAAAATAAAATATGTAAAAGCAATTTATTTTGGGAAAACTAATAACTTGTATACATGTATATTTCATCCTGGGCATTCAACAATACGGTAAATAAGTACTGTACTTGTTATTTAGTTTATAATTTAGCAAGTAAAAAAGATGCCTGTCAAAGGGAGGCAATTACTATCTGTGTAGGTCTCCCTTGTGCCTCTAAAACAGTTGTGACTCATCAGAGAATAGACATGGACCTTCTGAGGTCCTGTGGTGTCTAGCAACAGAAAACTTGATCAGTTTGGAGGCCAGATAAACACCTTGTGCAGTTTTTCCAATAAGTATCATCTACACGAATGCCAGAGCAGAAAGTTTCCCAGCCGAACACTTTATTATCACAAGATGGACAATGTTATATTGCCTCTCCTGTCAGTGGTTTTAATGTTGTGGCAGATTGGACTTCGCTATATGCCGCATGTAGAGAAATGTGAATCAGAGTTAATTGCCTGACATAAAAAGCAGTAAGATAAAAAAATCTAATCTGATTGATAAGGCGTAATATTCTGCAGCCGGCACAAAGTCAGGACTGTGATTAATAGTAAAAGCCTGTAGGGTGGTACAAGGTATAAAAAGAAGCAGGATGTTAAAACATTCAAGGTAACCTGAGCTTTAACATGCCAGTTAATTTTATAGTTATTCACTGTAAATGAGCATACTGTTAAAGTCTGCACATAACTACACATGCCAGAGTATAATAAATCACACATGAAACCATTTTATATCAACAACTACAAGCTACAGCAAACACCTTGAAACACTAAAATAGAAAGAGCAGCAATATACTTGGGGCCAGATCTACTAAAGGTCTGCATGTATAAAAATGTGCAAAAAAGGCTGTTTACATCCCGTCATTTACGCAATCAGTCTTAGTAAATCACCCGCAAACCACAGTTCCAGCCACACAAATTAGTACACGCAGTATGAGATCTTAGTAGATCCGGCCATTGGTGTATTGCATGGATAAACAAAAAAACCATGAAGAAGACATGATAATATTAATCTCCTATATTTGCTTATTTGTGCATTTTAAACACAAGTTGCCCAAGTTGCATAGAGGAGGAAAAGAAACACAAGTGGTATTTGGAACAGCTTTCTTAGACACATTTTGACGCATGGTCAAGTCCATGTGTCCCAATGTGTCTTCATGTGGTCATCAAGAAACATGAAGAAAATAACATTTTAAATAGTGTAATATGTAAAACAAATAATAATAATCGATGTGAACTTCTAACTGTTCTTCTTCCATTTTAGATGGATACTAATACAAAATTACAATGTACAATATTTATGTTATTTTATACTTTATGAGTCTGTGTTTTCCCCTTCAATAGTTTGCCTGAAGCTACATGACCACATTTATGTGTTAATTTAAAAATTTGCTGCTAATGAAGGCGACAAGCCAAAACAACTTGGCCTAATATAGTTGTCCCGCACATACAAGTGTTTATTCATGATCTTGACAGTTACATGTGTTGCTGTGTGTGTGTGTGTGTGTGTGTGTGTGCGCACAGTGAAAAATATGCGACATCTCCTCTTTAGTGCACGATGAAACAATCCCTCTCCGTGTTCCTACAGTAACACACTGCAATGACGCTGTACAACAAGCCCTAATGAATCCAGCCCTGTAATGCAGAAAAATCTTGTCTAATTGTTAGTCTGATGTCACTTCACCCCACAGGCTCTGAATGCAGAGGCTCCAGGGAAGTAGCTCAAAGTTAACACAAATCTCAACTGTGGAGTGTGCCTCACCGTCATTTGCTCACACACCTCAGGCGGGCGTGGCCATGGGCAGAGGTATTTTGGTGTGCACGAAGATTAAAAGTACAAAAGTGCAGCATGTTCCGGGGTTATTTTTAGGAAAGCATCTGTATGCAGAGGGCACATTTCTAATGTGATTCCTTTTTTTTCCTTTCATCTAACTCAGTGGTCTTGTGTGTAACCAACAGAGAAATAAGGAACATTTCGCTATATGAGTTATACTGGACTGTGATAGGGAATAAAACAATCTTTATTTTGGCACTGTAATGCTAATGCTTCTATTATTTTTCCGATTTTTAGAAAAAGAAACACAGCGCTTAACAAAAGGTGTCCTATTATTAGGGATGAATTCCTTAACAAAATTACTACGAATTTGATCTCCCTCTAGCTCTGTAGCTGTTTTTCTCTCCCGTGGAAACGTGGCTCGGGCCAAGAATAATGACAGCGAAAAGAACTTAACAAAGCTTCTTTCAATACTTGGATAGGGGACAGGTTGATGTACTCCCCACTCAAGTTCAAACCTGTGAGAGATTTGCTTTTCAAAGCCCCCTCAGCCCTTTTGGGGCCGTGACGAGTTTCTACGAGGAACACCTGTCCCTCGTAGACAGTCGTGCTACGTTCAAAAGATCCAGTAACTGAGCGTCGCCCTGCAGCTCTTAACCTCAATCTTTCAGCAGTTCAAAGTTTCTTCTGAATCTTGAACTCTCCAAAAAGCATGTGATGCAGGTCGCAAGGGAATGAGTCATTGTCACTGCGGAGATTATTTTCCTTGTAGTTTGTTACCCGGTTAAGAAGGTTAATGCTAATTATTATTACATTAGTGGTGCTGGTAACTATGAATAGACGACATGCTTGCTTTTGTTTTATTTGTTTCATTTTTTTAAAGTAATTACTCAGAGCTATAATTAATAATATTAAGATTTGAGTAATAAGCTGTAAAGTAGACCCCTGAAGCTATAGCTCAATAATTAATAAGAAAAATCTGTAAAAAGAAAGCAGATGTGCACATGAACACACTGGTCACTAAGTGTCTCGACATCAATCATTATTGCACTTACCCCAGCTGAACACACGATCACATCAGCAGATAAGCCTCCGTGTGCTTTGAAGGCATGAAACGCTGATTGATGACTCGCGTTTAATCATGCAGAACGAAAAACACAAGTGAATTAAGAAATCTGATGACCATTCATCTTCAGGTCCAGTTTTTTTGCTTGTGACTTTAAAATGATTAGACTTCGGAGGAGCCTTCAAAGGCTGCTCACTGTGAGGTCTGCAGCAGGCCTGTGTGCCTCCTTTTAGCATCTACAGTATGTCCAGACTCCTAGAATACATGCAGCGAAGACTTCATAATTTTATCCAGGCGTAAGTGTGAAACTTTGATGTAATCAACATTTGTCGTAATCAACATTTGTCGTAATCAACATTGATTTTTTGTTTGACCTGTGGGGTAAATCGGGATTTTGAGGGTGACATGGCTCCAACTGTGGCTGCTGCCTGCACATAGGTATAAAAATACAATAATGATATATTGTTTCTTATAAATAATACTATTGTGTTTTCTGCAAACTCCCTCCATTAAGTTCAAGAGAATTTCTAAGATCAGATTTTTGCATTTTTTTTCTTTGCATTTTCGCAAACACGCTCTTCATCTAAAGTAAAGCAGCCAGAGTTTCGACTGGAACTAAAACGAGATTATGCTGCACCAATCATTGCATCAGTCCCGTGTAAGATTTTCTGACATGGGCTTAAGATTTTATTGAGTACATTCAAAGTATAGATGGATGTATCACTGAGCCCTTGCCAACCCGCTTGGCGTGTACAGTCAAACCCAGGCACTCAAGCAATCTGTTCTGACAGTTTTTTTTTTAAAAAGTGGCGTCTGCAAATTCTGTGTCGCTGCCTGTTTTTTGTATGACATTCGGTTTCAAAAGCACTTTGCCAAGTGAGGTCAAAATGTTCATCATTTTTAGCGATGCTAATTATTATCATTACGACAGCTACTGCTAGTACATGCACCAGACTGAGTAGGGTACGGTTATTTCTGATTGCTCCAACACATTGCCAAGAGGCAAGGCTATGGAATTTAAAATGATTTCAGAAGTGGGTCAAAATATTCGCTAGTTGCTCGCGCGCCCGAAAAGCAATCAAAACTCAGCTGCAGCGTTGTGCGACACTTTCACGAGGAGATTTCACTGGAGTTCCTGGAGGCTTTTCCCTGAAGCGACGCGTATAGTTATCGGGATTTGAGTAACGAGCAATAATAAAAAAATAAATAAATTAATCAACTTCAAAAACTAAATATTACAGAGATGAGTTTCACAATGTATGGTTTACTTCTAAAGCTATTTTAAATTAAATAGTTTCTTTAGCTGAAATAAACCAACCATATCACTAAATTACATATATATATATATATACTGTACATGTGTATTGTGAACGCTATATCTCTCCTCAATCAACGCACAAAAGATCTCCCATGAGGATGGAGTAAAAGAAAGCAAAGTCAGTACACAGCTAACCACCCACTGGAACTAATTACATTTTGTCCTTAGAAAAATATCGGCGTCAGTCACACAAGCCTTTCCCTGTCAACAAGAAGTGTGTAGGCCTCAGCCGCATTATTTTTCTCCACAGGTTATGGAACACATGAATAACAACAGGCTTTTGTGGCTATCTCCTCTGCTGGTTCTCATGGTTACGGAAATGTAAAAGCCTCTCCGTGACAGTGGGGGAAAGTTGGGATTAGAGCACACATCTGGATAAGCTGTTATTGGGTAAAAACCAAGAACAGCAACCCCTCTCCCAAAGCCAGCAGTCTGGCCGGCCTCCTTGCTGTTCAGACTCTGTGGGATGTGCAATGACTCAGCAGCCACTGGCTGCGGGAAGTGTCCTGAAGGGGCTCCCTAGGGATCACAGTCTACATGGGAAGGATACACAAACATACCTGCACACACTGCATGATGCCACCTTTAACTTCTATACTAAGTAGGGAATGTCAATAACTGCATTAGATCTGTCTATAGTTCTGCTCTGTTCTATCCATCCAGTTATTTATTATTCATACCAATCATGTAGAGGCAAGAACAAAATTATCCGCGAGAGGTTTTGTTCACACTACACACATGAAATCACCCCATCAAGAAAACTGTTCCAAAATTGCTATTGCTTATTTGCATGCATTAAAACCAGGGTCAAGTAAGTCACATGTGAAGTGGGGGGAGAACTGCCCAGCAGCTTGAATACATTAAAGCAGAGTAAATGGCTTGTTGATTTAAAGAGATTAAAGCACACACAAGCAGGCCTGCTCGATGGATTTTAATTAACTTGCCATATATAAATTATATGTTATCAGGCATTACTGAATTAAATGCTGAATACAAGTGCTCTTTCTGCTTGGGTGAGTGGAATAAAAAGCTACTTAGAATCTCGATTGGGCCTCACAGATGCATGATGCAGCAGCTACGGGTGCTCTGAATGCGTTCCAGTGTACCAATCCCCGGACAGCCATCTGAGGAGATTCTGTTTAATTATGTACAATACAGCAAGATTCAAGTCCCTTGGCATCTCAGATGATCAAGCGGAGGGATGCCACGTTCTCTCCCCGAGTCGTCCGGGCAAATGGATTCCACTTCCAGGAGTCATTTCTGTCAGTTATAATAAGAAGCTAATACATAATGTGACAACCTCTAGAATGCAAAACTCCTCAGAAGGTTCTCTGCGAGGCTGCGTCAGTGCAATCAGAGTTTCGCCGCCGAGCCCTTGATGATTTTGTCTATTTATGAAGTACCCAGGGAACAGCATCATAAATCTGCCAGTTAATATGCACGACTCAGGTTTGTGGTTAATTTTGCATCATGCAAAACAGAGCCTAGATTTTACTAGATAGCAGCTTCGGGTAAGATCATTTAAATAATGCTGTTTCGCAGAATCTGAGGCCCCTGCAGAAAGGGCAGACGTTATGGTCAAAAAAAAAAAAAAAAGCCACCAAGTACTGCCTGCACTCTGCACCGACTTCACCCCGAGACTTTTTATTTCAATGTACGTACTGTTTAAGAAACGGAATATACTGAAAAAGGGATGAGCAAGCACAAAATTCTGCAGTATCATGACTTAATATGGCGGCACATTTATCCACAGAATGACGGGTGTCTTTTCCAGAATTGCTTTTGTCATCTGCCATTTTCTTTGCCGCTGGTCAGGCGACGCCACTGCAGGCCCTTGGGCACTAAAATATACACACCAAGTCAGAGAAACATACAAAATGGTTTCCCCACTTCCTCCCCACCAAAAAAAGAACCTGCCAGACCGTTTTCTGTCAAAGTCCACAAATACATAGTGATCCATACCGCCGCAACACAAAGAGCAGAGCGGGAGCGAAGTGAAGAGGGAAACCAGAAAACTGACTCTGTTTGTTTCGTTAAAAATTCATATACTTAATATGACGTTGTAGGATATTTCAAAATCTGAATAAAATGGTCATTAATGAATGGAAAGTCTGTATAAAAAAAGAAAAGATGCAGCTGGCCTGGTTTTGCACTGTCATTAACCATTTGACAAATTCCAACGTAATTATCGCTTTGTCCTTTGACTGCACCTAGAATTCTGCCCCCTGTGTTTTTATTCTGTGTTAATAATTATGCCTTAGTGTAAAGAAACATGCTTTACGGATCTGATATCGCTGATATCAAATCCCCATGGAAAAAAGACACAATGCAAACTCAGCGGTGTGATGTGAGACGGAAGAGAAAGCGCCCTACCGTTTTCCGTGTTCTCATGTTCGGTGTCGGTGAGGGTTAGGTTGGAGTTGGCCCTGCTGGAGAGGCACGAGCTGCGGCCTGACTTGGTGTTGCTGCGGCCCCATAACCTGACCGCGTGCTCCGGCGACATGATGCCGTCCGTCTCCGTGTCGGCGTCCGAGCCCACGCTGACGGAATAGTCGCGGTGCGGCATCCCCAGCTCGGACCTGTACGTGGCCACGTGAGACGGGAGGCCTTCTCCGAAGCCCAGGTCTCGGAGGGAAAAGTCTGCACCTGCGACAAGCCAACGAAAAAACACGTTTCAGGAAACTCGCACGACCGCTGACAGCGTCACTTTAAAGAGTTGCGTTTAGTATCGACTCATCTAGGATCTGTACATGAACGGCTTTCTCCACATTCATCTCAAGGTCCCCTTGCTGGGCTTGTGAATCATTGACGGTTTTTGTCTTTCGTTCATAAAATCCCTAATTCACGCTTTACTGTGTTTAAGTGTCATATCTAAAAAGTTGTCTCCCAAGGTAACTACCATTCTGACCTCAAGTTAAGAGTAAAATAACTCAGGCTCCGTGGAACATGGCTGCATCAGTACGATTAAAACAAAGTGTTTTTTTAAAAGTAATTCTAATTTTAGGGACTTAAAGTTATCTCAATTGAGATCAATAATATATTTGAATGAGCAGGTGAAAGTGTACATGTCATCCATGCAGTTTTCACCACTGAAGTTCAATCCCTGGCCACCTCTGTTAATAATCATGCTGCGACCTCTGCTGTGAATTACCAAGAGATTCCTCATTAAAAAACAATGATCCATATGCTAAGAACAAGCGGTAATGTGCCCTTTAACTAAGAATCAACTACCACTAATGTAACTATAGACGCCCCTCGCTATATCGCTGACGTTCTTTTCTATTGACGTAGTGGAACAGGTCTTGTGTTGCTGGACTCACCTTGCCGATTGAACTCATCCACTTCGTGATGAACCATTTCCTTGACGCGGCTCCCGTACGCCATTCTTGAGTCATGGTCGAAGGCTTTGAGCGTTTCGCTGGAGCTGTAGGATTTGGAGTTGGGTTTGCCGTCCTCGCTGTCCGCTGAGGAGCTGGTGTAACGGCGCTCTGTGTCATGCCGGGCGGTGAGAGATCGGTAAGGTCTGCGCTCCTTCACTTCCATGGCTGCCTCCGCTCTATTTCCAAAGTCAAATGTGGGTCACGATGCCAGATTAGTTCGAGTGATTCTGGAGAAGAAAAACAGACACAAATGCACAACGTTAACGCGTGAAAAAACAGGCATTAACTGCAGGGTTGATGTAATACTTTCTTAAAGCATCAGTTGTTTTTACTTTAACACACAAAGTGAGGTTAGAAAATATCAAACATTTATCACTTGCAGCATTATCTGTTATTGCGAGAGGCATGCTGCTAGTTCATGTTAAAAAAAGACATTTATCATTCGAAAAATAAAAATCCGATATTATCCCTTCACATACACACACGCACACTTAACCGAGCCGCTGCAGAAATACATAAAATGCAAATGCATGTTCCCGACCAGCGTGTGCACGGCTCAGCACACACAGTGAAAAGCACAAACCACCAGGATTAGATTTAATAAAATATGGCACAACAAATCTTGCACCTATAAAGTTTACGGTGCAAGTCCCCCACAAATATTCGATTTTATGTGCCGTATAGGAATGCCGGGTCTCCAGCATCGGCAAAAGTGGCAGGTGTCCTTCCATGAATTGTGTTGTTTATAAGTTACAAATCATCGCCGGTTGAAATCTGAGGTGGCAAACAAATCTGGGGCCGCACTGAACCAGCAGAGATGATTAAAATCCGCAACATAAAACCACAAATGCCAAACAGCACAAGCATGGGATCGATAAAGGGGGGAAACTTTTACCATTCAGCCATGTTTTCTCGCCTCAAAGGGCAAAAAAAAAAGAAGTGACGAAATTACAGACGAAAAACAAGAGGTTACTGTCTCCACCAAACACGACATAAATTGATCTGTAATACAACAGTAGCTAAGAGCCACGGCCTTGCAAACAAGTCATTTAAACCGGGCACTGCTTTAAAGATATTGAGCCGGATTAACAAATGTCACCATGCATGTAACTTCATTATAGACTTAGTCACTGTTTACTTGGGAGCTGAAGTCCGACGCATTTCACAAATGCAGCATCACAATAAATATCTAGCGCCCAGGATTCTGCCTCTGGATTACTTGCCAGTTATTTTACTATAAGCAGAAATGAGAGGTGACTCACTAGATAAGAGGATGCAGCTCTTAGAGAAAGAGGAAAAAATTACTTCAGGCAAATCTAAGATTTCTTTCTTTTATTTTATTTATTTATTTTTTTGACAATACGTGTTGAAAAGACAAGGATTTTTTCACAAGATAATCTCTTTATGAATACTGTATGAGATTTGTGCCGGACAGAACAGTAAACAATAATCCTCAGTGAACTATATTTGGCCCTGCTCTGAAAAAAAAAAAAAAAAAAAAAGTTTTATTTAAGACACCATTGTTGGGTTTGGGGGTTTCTTTTTGTATGTATTGACAGCTGAAAAGATCCTGGTGATTAATGACTTGAGGCCTCAATACCAGGACCTCCGCCACATGGGGAGGTGGGGGTGGGTAGTGGGGGGGGTGGGGGCGAATGCTCCCACTCAGCAGCCACAAGAGCACTTCAGCTGCTCCCAAGATCTCAGATGCAGCTTGTATGAGTTGCTAATTTTTTACCTTTTACTCAAGATTCTTGATGCTATGCAAATGCGGGGGTGCGAGCAGAGAACAAGCAGCTTTCTAAAGTTTCAAGAATGTTCCGTAAAGTGCATTGTTTTTGTTTCCAAAGAGCTCCGGCCCAGGGCTTTGGCCACGTCTCTTCTGCGCAGCCCCTTCCTCCTCATTATTAATCAGCTAGCATGCAATGAGACGTACTTTGGAGACCATGGGAAACTCCGAAGAGTTTTTCCCTTTTTCAAAGAAGCAACAGACCATGCACGATGACAGATGATACGGGGATGGAAATGCTCTCCAGCCTTGAGGTGGTTTCACTTTAAATGACGGCGGCGGAACGTTCGCACGAAGCAAGCTGTAAAAACAATATTTATTAACATCTGACATTGTCATTGTGTTCCAGCGCCAGAGAGCAAAGCTGTTGCTCATCTGGCTGAAACCTGGGAGAAGGTGCAAAAACAAAGAAAATGCCGGCACTGTATTGTTTTTGTTTGAAGTACTGGTACATGAAGGTAATAAAAATGGTTTTATTCAACTAAGATATCTCATCACCTACTAGGAAACGCAAATAATAAGGGATCGAGAGACTGTTTCTAAGGTGTTATTGTCATTTCATTATAAGATCGGAGGAACTGAGAGTACCGCGATGCGGTGAAAGGAGGAGGTTAATGAGGGTACATTCAAGGCTCTGTTAGAAAAGTTATTTACAAAGACCAGAGAAAAATGCCTGCCATGGACTGAAATCTCTGAAACCAAGATAAGAGTCATGCTTTTATTTCCAAGACAAAGTCCTACAGTCTGAGCTGCAGAGCTTGAGCGGTGCCAAAGAGGCTAACTGCATATCTATGCAATGATCCGAAATCAATCGAGGTCTCTCTGGATAGACAAAGAAATGATGGATGTTGTGTTTTTCCTCTTTAAAGCAAATGCAGGCATCTACATTTTTCAATTACAATGACTACAATTGACCAGAGACGGGTTTGTCTGTAGGCGTAAAAGAAATGTATAGCAGCTGTAAGCGCGGTAATAATGTGGTTCAACAGGCAAAGAGTTGAACAATGGGCTGCCAGTTGAAGTATTCAAATACAGTAACGACTGGAATCATAATGAATAATGTGCTCGAGATCATTCGATGTGTTCACTACTTCAGGGTTTCTACGGTGCACCGAGGAACACAGTCAACCAGAAAACGGTCCGAAGTCTTACTGCTCAAGAAAAAGCTAAGCTCAAGAACAGTTGTAGTCAATATTTCAGGAAGTTGATGCACAGCTTACACGGAACCAACTGAAATGTGCAAATTATTACGGAGAGAGGATCATACGTTGCATTATGATTTGCTAGTCTGTCTGGCAGTCACTGATTGTTTTCCGAGGCGTAATAAAGATTTCTCCACCTATGATCAAACGTTGAAATCTGTTTCATGTACTGAACGGTGCTTGTGCAGCAGCTGCTCATTTCAGAAGGAAATTAACCAGCTACATCAGCTTCATGCCACCACAAGAACCGTTTGGATAAAACCTACAGTTTTAAAAGCACAGACTGGCCAGCTGTGTCTGTGTCTTAAAGGGTTCTCTTATTTACCCAGATTTACTTTCATGGACAGATGGATGTTTAAAATAATCACCCTTTGTTGCTATAGATCATCGAATCACCAGTGGCGCTGATCCCAATCTGGGAACCCATCAGCTAGCTTAGCCTCTAGGGGCAATGGACAACATTCGAGGGCTTCTGGTGTAGCTTACAAAAATCTGGATAACATCAAGCTATATTAAAAACCATCCAAAGCAAAGCTATTCACAAACCAGTGATTGTCTGCAATTTGGAACTTGTGAAGGAAGAAAGGAGTTGTCTAAAGAGATGTCTAAAATTGAACAGTTTCTCTTAACGGTTTAAAGCTGACAGAGTGCGACAAGGCGTTCCACCTCTTTAGCTCGCCACTCAGTTTACCTGCACATAACTGAAGCCCACTTAAAAGTGACAGGTCCATACTAGAAAAGCTTCTAGCATCAAAATCTTCCCTCCACATTCTACATATGCACATGCAGACATCTGCAGACATAAATAGATTACAACTCAAACACAATTGACTCGCAAGATCAAACCCAGAAACACAGCCATTGGCGGTGAAAACAAAATAAATAAAAAAATTAAAGAGAAACACCAACTGTGTGGGTCGGAGCAAGATCTTAAAACTATTTATCAGACCAACATACCCCGAAAATTGCTTTTTATTATTTATGTTTTTTTTTCTACGAGTAACGCTTTCGGTGAAGTCCATCTACGCACGCTGCTGCTAAGACTTTACCCAAAATCAACTAAAGCTGAAAAACTCTGAAGCCACGAAAATGTCAGCAGGCATA
The DNA here is from genome assembly GCF_022458985.1 of Mugil cephalus. NCBI lineage: Eukaryota > Metazoa > Chordata > Actinopteri > Mugiliformes > Mugilidae > Mugil > Mugil cephalus. The sequence goes on from NC_061778.1 coordinate 5,401,384, forward strand.
AAACTTGCGTGGCTGCAGAGGAGTTCCTCGATGTGATGTTAATCTCCTACTACGGCACACAAAATCTGTCAAAGCAACCCATAAAACAAACCTCCCGCTGTTTGAACAATGCGCTACAGACGCTCCCGTTAAAGCACTTGTTGAGGTTTTTACTGTGGCCATTGCTCCAATGTCAGGAGTTAAATATGGGATCTAAATAGGTGGGAGGAATTTGGGGTACAATATAAATGCAAATGGCTCTGTACTATCCATCAAACAATTAGCAGCGTGCTGAGAATTGCTATTCAGTGCTGGTGCATATAAATCTAGCCTTCTCCTTCCGCACCACCCTGTTTTCCATTATAATTAATTGCTTGCTGCTCTTTACATGTCGCGGATTTTTCAGTGCGGGATCTTGGACGAAACGCGAACATACCCAGTCAACGCGGTGAAACGAACAAAGAAACACACATGTACGATGTTTGCCGAATCCCTTGAAGTATAATCTAAAATGATTACAGATTACTCGCCTGAGAAACCACTTAATTGATCATGAACATTGGGAGACAATGTGTTACGGATGAATGGTGACATTTCAGACAAATGACTGCTGGTACATAGCACACGGCCCGATAGCTACTCAGCTGAGGCAGACCTAACTGATGCCATGGATAAATTATCACTGTTAATCAGATGATAAAAATGAACATCAATTAACACATCCCAATTTAACATTAAAATAAAACCTGTAGTAATACATGTAAACACACAGTACATATATAAGCCTCTATATTATCACAATATTTAGGTGTTGATTTTTAGATTTAAATGTTGTCGTGTGTTCGACTTTTGCACAATAATTTAGTTTATTATCTTTTTTCAACAGCGAATTTTACCCCCAAAAAGGAAAACCTCTGAAACCTCCGCCTTTGTTTTACCTCCTTCTTCCTGCATGCTGATCGGGATAAATCTCGAAAGCACCATCTGTTTGACTGACAAGTCGATTGATTTTATTATTCTAGTCCTAACAAGTTAATCTCATGTTTGCCATTTATATAATAAAAGATCAATACATCCGCGTGTCGATACAACATTGCCACACAAAATCTCATCTTGCTTTGCTGTATCAATTCCCTCCCCCCACTCCCACTCCTGCCTCTAATAAATCAGCTTTTAAAAATACATTATTGAATTGTTCCTGTTTTAATGATTTAACCTACAGCCGAGGGATTAGCGACAGTTAAGTCCACAACACTGCAACGCAAACATCTACAAACACAAGCAGCCGGTAGGGGCAACTGAGGGGGGAAATTTGGGCAGATATCAAGAACATTGTCTACATGGTCCATTGAAAGCAAGGAACCCTCCATACAGGCACCACTTACTTCTTTTCTGCACGATTTTCACATGCCTGGGCTCTATAGAAAAAAAGGCTCCTCAGTCAACAGAAAGGTGTGTTTTCAATAGAGGCACAAAAAAAAAAGGACTCGGGTAGATGGGGTGGGGGGTGGGGGGGGGGACTGAATGGCATGCCAATCAGTGCTGAATTTGGTAGTGCAAATGGAAGCCGGGGAGTAGAGGGGGCCACGGCGGTGATGGGGGTATCTCGGCAGCTGCCTCCTTCCGGGATCAAAAGCGAACCCCGCCGCCAGCGCATTAAACAGAATGCGCAAAAGCCTTAACATAAACAAAAGTAGCCTGGGACCACTGCTGCAGCACGCTCCCTGCTACTAATCACTCTGAGCAATTCAAGGTTTAGTCCTGGCAGAAGGAGCAGGCGATGGAGTAATGCTATTAAACCAGCCCAGTAAATAACAGGGAGAAGCAGTCTATTTATTCACTTTGTGCAATGATGTACGCTGCTGACCTTGGCATAAAAACAGCACGAGAAGACCGATCCAGAGTTATATATCCTGAACCGAATCAGAAGAAATACATAATACGTCCTCCTAAGGCTCACAAAACTCCTGAAATGAATGGTGATTTCACATAGATTTAAAAGAGGAACTCTCGATTAGGTTGAAGTACTCTGGCGGTGACCTGACTCTCATTAGTCTGCAACGAACGCTCATTACCCTGAGAAGGCAAGACCTGATTTACGGTTTCGCCTGCAGTGAAACCAAACTAATACCAGCTAAGGAATAATCAACTTAATGTAAACTTGCTACTGTCAAATTCACTTTTACAAATATTTGAGGTTTGCAGCCGTGGCCAGAGGAGACCCTAAGGGAGGAAAAACATTGCGAGTGAATGATGCGCTGACCAAAAAACATTTTTTAGTGCTGTTTTCATGCCTTGAGGATTTTAAGGAATTAAAAAAAAAAAAAAAAAAATACCTGTTGTCAACCTGCTCTCAGAGCATGAAAAGTGTTTGAGTTTCATACGGCAGGTTTAGAGATAAAAGCCTTTGAGATTTCAGCCACATCCTGCAGTAATATAGAAAATGACTCTGGTATCTGGTGCTAATACATCTTAAGAAAATAAGAGCAATTGTTATGTCTTCAATAGGTGGTGGAAAAAATATCGATAAGGCAATAGATCGCACAATACAACATCAATTCCGGATGTCTTAATATCGATTTTAAAAGAAAAAGAAAAAGTCACGTTTAGGACCAATCGTAAACGACTTCCGCACCTCCACCACCACTTTTTCTGTACAACTGCAATGAATTAGAAACGGATCATTTGGATTAATATAGTTTGTTGACTCAATTTGTCCAATGAATTATCACTGTCATCTCATGTACATATATACAACTTGTATTTGAAGCTGCATTTAAAATTCCTCAGTGAACTGTATAGAATACTGCAATATATCGCAATATCATAATATTGCAACAATGTATCGTATCTCAACAACTATCGTGATACATATCGTATCGTGAAGTTGTTGCCAATACCCACCCCTAGTCTTCAACATTGTAATAATTGCTGTAATGATGTTTCTTTTGTAGTAATTTCTACCTAAGATCCATCCACCTCCTTTATGTTTCTCCTAGCAGCAGAAATCTGCATTAGACAGACATGATTTTAACTGTGCTGACAGATTCTGCAAAAAGGAATGAGTGATGAGTTTTGTTTTTATTATGTCGTGTATGTTGACTTCTGCTTCCATGACTCAGTCTTCTCCATAAAATTCTCAAGCAATACATTCAGACACATCTTTCAGGTGAAGTTACAAGCTTCCTGGCAGCTACACTCGAGGTCCCCTGCTATTTGGCAACATTGGCCGAGAACAGCTGATTAAATATTCCTAGATGTATGATTTAGCCATCTGAACACACTTCAGCCGCCAAAGTTAATTAGTATTTTTTTTTCTCTTTTTCTTTTTGGCAGCTTTCGCTGAGAAAGACGATCTCCCTGCTCTGACATTACTCTGTTCTGTTGTGACTTCTGCTCAACTTTATCTCAACATGTCTGAACGTTTGTGGTAGCTTCTCTAGAGATGTAACAATGACCTGATCAAAAAATTTTCCCCTGTCTTGGTTTCATTATAAAAATAACTGATTGCACTGTAGCGCACCAGTTTTTGTATTGACCTCACATGCTGCTGATATCGTCACTCAACACCAAAATGAGATGAAAGCTAATGTTTGTATTGTTTTTCCCCAGGACTTTATTAGTTTTCCTTTCAACCCAGAGAGTTGACTGCCTACGTAATGTAAGAGGACTGAAGGACCCTAAAATATTAAATCAGGTGACTTCCGTGCTATTGACATTGTATTTAAATAGTAAAATGACTTGTCTCCTTGGAAATTCAATAATCTGCAAAATTAATCAGAAGTTATCACACTCTTAATACCAGTAATGATCCTGCTGTAATTGGTGCTTAGCAGTCTCACACAATGATTGAAGTATAATTCTAATTCTTTCCAAATATATACATTTTTTAATTTGTTATAAAAAAAAATTCTGTTCAAAGATGGACCGAAATAAACCGCAGCTCTGCGCATACACACAGGAAATACAATAAAGAGCTTAAGAAAATCTTCACCAAACATAAAGCGGATCCATAAAGTGTCTAAACCGAGTCAAGTCTGATGTTTGGATGACTCACTGCATGAGTATTTGTCCCACATTTATCTCAAATTACCATTTGTGTTTGGGTTTCACATCCATGTGCAATACTCAAATAACTAAACTAAACTCAAATAACGTTGGTCGCTTCCATTTCCGTAGCCCAGATGAAGTCTGTGTTCATGCTATACAACATGCAGTGGCTGCAACATGAAAGGTATGAATGTAGTAATTATTGCCACCCCCCCCCCCTCGCTTGTAATCAGACGATCTAATCCACACTTTTCATCAAGGTGCGATCGTGCCACCATCACGTTGCCCCGTTGCTCTGCTTTTTTCCCCCTCGGTGACAGGTTATGAAGAGAAGGTTAATAAATGGCCGCCACGCTGCTCTTAAGGAGCGGCTCTGAGTGGAAGAACTCCCCGCAAAGAGACTGTGAGATAGTGCTCTTGTTCTGCTGGATACCAATTACGATCCTCTCACAATGGGGGCCGGGAGATTTCCTCATGATAGCTCGTGTAGGTCCGGAGTAAGGAAGCGCGCTGCAAAGACCACAGAGTACGGTCTTCAAGTCACACATCACCACCGTCGCCACAGGAGTCCCTACATCAGGACACAACTAATCATTCCCTTTACACTTTTCTTTTCTTTTGCAAAATATGACACAGAGTACAATAGTCATGGCTGTTGTCCATCAAGATGAACTAAGATGCAGGAACAGCGCATGATCTATGTCCAGCACATGCACGGACACAAGAATGCATAACATAATCGAATTCCCCGTCCTTGATCAGAGTAAACTACTGAACAGTGGGCAGCGCTGCATATAGTAAAAGCGTGAATCAATCACATAAACTGGAGTAATTAGATTTCCTCACTACAGCAATAATATGGATCTTAGCTGCGCTTTGCAAAACGAATCAGCTAAGATTTCAGGCTTCAGAAGATATGAACATGAGAACCATGTGATAACCTGATGCACAACAAGCAGCAAACACAACTGTGTTGAGACAATAAAACCCGCAGCTGTTCAATACCTACTGTAAAAAAAAAAAAAAAAAAAAAAAAAAAAAAAAAAAAAAAGCACACACAGCAGAGCTGGACGAATGGTTCCTGCATGGTAATGATCTTACTCTAAGTGCTTAACTGTGTCATCTCTGCGAGGCCGGCTTTGACAACCGCACACCTCCCACATCAACCATCGCCGCAGCCTCTGGGTGGGGCTAATCACTCTGTAGCTTCATCATCGACTGCATGACAGCTCCGGCTATAAAGATGCGATGTTTTTAGAAGGCGTGGCTGCTGCAGTGGCCTACTGTGCACAGGGAGTTTGTTTTCCACGGTTGAAAACGAGCATCACAACATTGCATTTTTTTAAATTTTTTATTTTTTAAATGGCCCTTTTATATTCGATCAGAACGAAAGACTTCCGTTCGGATTTTCCTGGAGCGCGGAGAGTTGCCGTATGCTGATTTGCTCCTAACTGATTATGACATGAAATGGCTGACGGGGGAGCTTGGCAGTGCTGCGTTGACCTGAACAATCCCCTTCCTCTGCCTCTGAGGCACCAGAGGTCTGCACTCTCTGATCTCAATGGCTGAACATTAGACAGTGCTGAGGCTTGCGAAAAAAACCCTCATGCACAAACGCCTGGGCATTTTCGTTTTCGGCTCCTCTGCTACAGGTCCCTAATGCAGCTTTTGTTCCTGAGCGAAAGCTCCCGTGTTACATTATTAAGACATGCGACAAAACAAAGTCATGATGCACGTTGCCTCGTTTCTATGCGATTTTGATTGTTTATGCATAAGAGGGAAATGCCCTTTCATCTATCAGGGCAGGGCACTGCATCCTCTATATATAAATTTAATTCTCCAAGTAAATTAGGATTGATCACCACGGCTCTAGGCCACAATCAGCATCCATGATCTAATCAGGGCTCGGCCCTAGACAGAAAAGGATACTTCCATAAATAAAAACCATATGAGAGCCAGCAAGTGCCTATAACACTGGGGGTAAATGTGATTACCCTCTCCCTCTCCACAGGTGTGCTTTTAGCCTCCTACCTTCTTCAAAGACTGCCAGCCTGATATCATGCCACACTATGTGCATCCTCGCTGTTGTTTTCCTGAACTAAGGGTTTTACATCATACTTGCATCAGCGGACGCGAGCACCACGCGCTAGAGGCGCCGCTAAGCAGGCAATGCCCATGGAAGCCTGGCTGAGGTGATCCCAGCGAGACAGAATCTGTCAGAAGCTCCTCGCCCGGCGACACCCAAGGTAATAAATTACCAAGAATTAACACGTCATCCTGTGCTCCACACAGCAGAAGCACTCCACTCACACCACGCTGCTTAATGGATCTATTAACCAAATGCATACAGAGGTAGACTGCTTCCAGGCTTTAAATTCTTGTTTGGTGTATGCTAAGAGCACAGGCTGAGGAGTGAAATGTGCTCTTCCATTTCATATTCATTTAATGCAGAAGTGCTAAATTGTAGGTGGGTAGGTGCAGTCTCTGTGCATCTTGATTAATACGTTTAACTTATATTTCAAACTTTACAATTTATGGAGGTTTTGGGTCCACTGCGAGTACACACTGTGAGTGTTGGAGTGATTTCCTGTACTCCACACAGAAGCACTTTATATATAAAAAAAAAAAAAAAAGATAGCATGCTCAGAAGCCACCCACCACCCGCCATGCTCTACGTGTCCCCCCGTTCAGGAAGGCCTTTGAGATGTCTCTCCGCGGCCATTAAAAGCACACACTCCTGCCGATGTCTGTCACCGATAGCAGGGAATGTTTAGCAGAGGATTCAAAATGCCAGTTGCGCAGCCTGTATCTATTTGGCATCTTTGGCACCCAACGGGCACGGTGACACGCTGACGGCGCGGCACATTTTTTGACCAGTGCTCACCAATCACAAAAAGTAAATACAGATAAAAGATGAGAGGCTCGCCGGGGCTCGTCCTTCTCTTGGACTTGGCTGACATATTTTGACTGTGGAGCAGATGATGGACACCTTCGCAGAGAAATGTAGAACATGAAACGAAAACTGTTTAGCACGTGTGACTAATATCATATCAAGTTAAAAATAAATGCTGTCCCGCTACCAATAATTCCCACTGGGTTGTCATCCCTGTCATCAGTGAAGCAATATCGCTTCAGATTTCCTTTTTTTTTTTTACTTTTTGCATATTTGCCTGCATTGAGGAATAAAAGACCACTGGGGCCACAATGAAACTTTTATGAGCGAGCACACATGAAACCTGAAAAGCATAAAACTATGAAATTTGAATGATAAAACCTCACTGAAAAGTTCCGCATAAGGTTGGTGCAACGTAAGAAATGGAATTTGACGTTAATTCATGCACAGCGAGGTAGAGATCAATCAGCAGACGACCAAAGCTGCTGCTTTCCAGCAACGCATTTCGACGCGCGTTTCAATCAAGGAAGTTCTTTCCAACAAAAGAAAGAATATTAACGTCAGATGCCCTGAAAGAGCACGGCGTCTTTATTTAAGGTGCGACATCGGGTCTTTCAGCTGCAGGCATTTGATCAACATCAATTCCTTTTCTTTCTTTTTTTTTGTTGAGTGTTTGGGATGAGGGGGGGGGTCAGGTTACAGCGAGCTCTTGTATGCACAAGTTTTTGAGTAACCAGGTTACGACCACGCATTTAAACCTGTTATCTGATCCTTTCTGCTACCAGGTTTCCCACATGAACAGTTTACCCGAAACGAATGCATTAAATGTCCTTTCTTACCTCTTTTTGAATCATCTGGATTTGAAGGCAGGTCTATTTTTGGTTTAAGAGAACAGTTTACATGTTGAAAAGTCACATCAGTAGGTCTAAATTAAGAACCAATGCTCCAAATCGTGTCCACGTTTTTAAGAGTTTACTGGATGGGAAGAATGAATATTTTAAATGCTGGTAACCTGCCAACCATCGCTGCCAGTCAAACAAATATGTGATGAGTGATAATGAATGTGTAAAGTGTAGAGTAGCCATGGAGACCAGTTCAAAATCTTACCACCAAGGACATGGGCATTTTGAATTATTCCGAGTAGTAACTAATTTTGCGACAGTCCCGAGTTACATGTTAAAACAAACGTCACTTTGAATAAATAATGTGAATCTGGAAATGAAATAATGTGGAATCTACAGATCTGGAGACGTATCACGAACCCTTCACGCCTTCACAGACCGTCGACGAAGCAAACGGAGGTTTGAACCGCGTACGTTGGTGAGTAATAACGAATCCCTCAGCGGCGGAGAGCATCGACCACCCCGATCTCTAAACACTTTCTCACAGCGCGCTGATGATTGAAGGCATTGTAAAAAAAAAAATTCCCCTCGCCGCCATAGAAAGTGTGGAGCATCAAGGTTCAAAAGAGGGAAGACCTGCTCAAGTGCACTGATTGTCTCCCGTTTAAGTGGGGTCAAGAAAGACCACGTTGAGTCATGAGCATGAGGCCTCACCAAAAAAAGCACCCACTCTAACCCGGCATACCATGCGGCATCTCTCCGGCACAAAGACCAGCTTTATCCCCCCAGCACTTAAGGTGCTCTCTCCTGAAACCTCTTATGAGCTGGACTTGCTTAAAGTTTAATGGAAAAGCTCATATCGAGTCGAGGACCCGGTAGGAGAACCTTAAAGTCGTCCTATCGCTCTGCATCCGACACAGTTGGGCATTCATTACGGCACGAGACAGAAAGATCTGGAGGCGAAGGAAGGAGTGAATAAAAATACTGAACAAATAGCACTTAATTGAGGTCAGTGTGATTGAACGCTGCGAGGCTAGGATGGCTTCAGCATAGGTTCCAGATGGCAGGCTGTTATTTCACTGTGCCCTGCTAATACTGCAGGATTCGATGCTGGTAACCTGAGCGTCCCCTGGGCCCCCTGGCTCCTCCACTGCACTGAAATCAGGGCCAAGCTCCCTCCGCTGTTTCTCTGCAGGTTTACTCAACTCGGGAAGGGGGTGTGTTTGGATATAGTAGTGGAGGAGGGGTGTGTGTGTGTGTGTGTGCGGAGGAGGTGGGGGTTGTGCTGGAACAAAGCATGTTAACACCAGCTCTGTGTTTAACAAGTTTGGAAACAAGCAGGGGTTTCCTTCAAATCCTCATTGGACGGTGTTCCACCAAGCCTTCGACAGCAGGAGAGAATCCCGGAGTTTTTTTGTTTTTTTTGTACTCTGGTCTTTCTTCCAGAGTGCTACCTACACACTAAACTGACTGAAACACGCTCGTCCTGTCATTTACGTGCCCCAGGAATCAGTTTCTCTCTTCGCTGTTTCCTCAGAAAAGTAGGAGGAAGCACATTACTCGACGGAGAATCTTTGAAAACGTCTTTAAAGCCGGTTCCACTCGTGCACCGTTCCGCGCGGAGATAAAAATACATCTGAGAGCCGAGGCCAGAAACACAATAACATTAGTTCTGGGTCTTGTCCAAGTATACGCTTGTGTTTCTTGTTTGTTTGTTTGTTTGTTTGTTTTTTCTCCCGCCTCTGTTATTTTCCTTAAAATTTAACCAGCCAATTCAATTAGAGCCTAATTTGCATTTAGAATACAAACGTTTTCCTCTTTCTTCATAGAAACAAGCGCAGACATAGACTCCAGCCACATCTGGTCCTTATTCGTAGGAAAAAATAGTTACCATTATAATAAATGTGAAGTCTCTTATTACTGAGATTAAAAATAAATAAATAACAAAAAAATTAGAGCTGGAGGTAGGAAAAAGACACGTAAACTTAAAACATGTATTTTTCTGAATTTAATGTAAAGGTATAAAACACTAGGACACGCATGCAAACAACATGAGCAGATTTAAATTCCTCTTTCTTAAGGTCCTGGTGCAATATAGAGGTATTGGGGAAAGGCAAGAGTCTCAGCAAATGTGCTTTTGGTAGTAAAGACTAACTTTATGAAGCATGGCGTGCTGCTCTAATTTCGTTTTACATATCGTTAGCCTAATAGCATAACTGCCTAAGTCATTTTACAATATCAATAAAAATACCAATGTGCTCGCTAAAAAACTTCCTCAAACTTTCAAATATCACTTAGGTCTTCGACAGGGGGGCCGCGACCCCTATGGGTTCGCAGAGGTACTGCATAGGCGTCACAAAATCTTTGGTTGATTAGACATTTTACATATACATTTTTTATACTTTTTTTTTTAGTTTCCCGTTCTTTCCCCTTAAATTTCTTTAAATACACATTGACATGAAATATATTTTGGTAAAGGGATAAGAGAGAGCTTTATATTGAATACAAAATGATAATAGTAATGTATATTTATAAATAGCACTAGGCTGAGTTTAACATAGAGCACATATAGTAGGTAGGGGGTCCCTACTTAATCTCTCCATAACCCTAAACCTCACTTAGGTAATTCTGCTATTAGGCTAACGATATAATATGTATTGCGGAACAATATATGAATTTGCTTGAGAGTGTGTCCCACACATATCTAGAAATATGGTTTAAAACTGTTTGGGACAGAGCTGTTTAAACAGGGTTTATGCACTTTTACTGACTTGAAAATGTGTATTTTTAATTATGAGGAAACAGATGAGCAGTCTCTATGTTAAGAGTTATGTGCAGAAGATTTAGGCTCCTGCTTATTAAAGCTACTTTTTGTAAGCACGAGCTCAAAGGATGGCAGAAATAGGTCAGTTCACCATCTAAAACTTTACTTTTTTCTCTTCGATTCCACTCCTTTTCCTTATTTTGTTATTTTTTTATTTTTTTTTTATGGCTGGCAACTTTATGACTGGACGTTATTTAAGATATGTTACGGAATTTAGCTGAGATCAGCCCCGGTCAGCTATGCCTCATAATGATGGGATTTAAGCAGAAATACCGGCTGTAGACCACTGTGACCGATGTTGGCTAAAAAACCTGATATATGTTCAAAACCATTTTTTGTCCTTTTAACGCAGTTTTGTTACTCACGTGGCTTTTATGTTAGTTCGCGTTAATGAAAAACGTCCACAGACACAGATTGTTCCCAACCCCACCGAGAGACATAAAGTCCTTGAACTGACATTAACAAATGAAAATAAATCACTAAAACGGGAGTTACGAGCTTGTCAGCTGGCAACAATAAATAATTCCAGCTATGGGTCAAGCTGTGTGGTAGCTGCAGTTTCATTTACAATGAATTTCTTCCAACTCAGCACAAAGGCAGCTCTCCCAGCCATGATCTAAATCACATAAGCCAGCGAATGTGTTCAGACGCACGCAAAATTATTCAGGCACATACGGAGCCGACGTACAGCTACGCTGCTGTGGAGCGCTGGAGGCTTGAGAAGGGGGGGGTAACTAATAATTTTTGAGTCATACAGTGTGCACAGAACTTGTCGTGCCTTCTCCTGCCTCACACCCACTGCACATTTCCTCGGCGCAACCTTTAGAATAGCGTCTATATACGTTTATGAGGAATTTACATGCTTTAGCACCATCTGGCCTTTATTGGATCTGGGGCTACGCCACATTTTAAGACTCCTGGAGTATACTGACCTTGGGTTACTGCAAACAATCAATTAGGAACAACAATTAAACGTTTGATTCAGAGCGATATGATACAATAAAAAAAACACCAGCTTGTGTGAGATCATCTCAAACCCGCCGCAGTCATAGCCAAAGACAAGGTGAATGAAACTACTGTATGTGGAGATAACGTGCATCACCGGTTGACATGCATAACATCATATTATTTGACACCTGCTTTACATATAAAGTGCAAAGCCATTAGGTGAAGAAATTGAATAACTATTCATTAAATGGTCATCATGTGCAATCACTGCAATGTTATTTTTAACATTCGCAGAGCCATCGCTGCTGATATCCGGGTGAAAACTAGGTGACTGCTTAGTCACTGCATGCTAACCACCGGTTCTCTTAATTACCGGACCATTGAAACTGAGCACAAACAAAAGGAGGAAAAAAAACGCGAAGCACGACTGCAAAATCCTCCTGCTTTAAAATGAGCCCAAAAGGCAAGAAAGCATCTCCAAGTTGTCATTTTACACAACACTGCATTGAACAAAGACGAGCTGAGCAACAGAGACACAAGGCGGTGAGTGGGTGGCACAGTGGGCAAGAAGGAGAGACAGAGATGTGCCAGAGCTCCTTCGCTCCTGATTAAAAGCGTTCATTTTTATATTTCATGTGGTTTTTTTTACATTTATATATGTTCATTTTATATAGGTAATTTGCAATTTTTACTTGAGCTGATACCCCTTTTCTCAGGAGTCGCGTGGTTTACACTTCTACACTTCTCCCTGCGATGTGACATTTTGACAACGGGGTTCTCAAATCCGCCACCATTGGACATGTTTTGGGAGTAGACAGCCTCTGAAGCTTGTTGTTCTGCTGGAAAATAACCTGGAACCAGCAGCAGCTGAATAAGGAGTGACTTTAACAATAGATTCAATATATAAAAAAATGACGCAACATGGGAGTCAACTGAGATCAAGAGGCTTCATCACACGTCCACCGCGTTACACCGGAGCTCGTGCATAACTGCCATCGTCTGCGAAGCGTGAAGCCAGCGAGGTTAGTCGGGAAAATCTAAGGTGCACAAAAAAAAAAAAAAATGAATTTTTAGAACTGCAGGACTAAAAGGCAGCGGGATGTAACCGAAAACGTCACATAAACATTCATGGAGCAACATCAATAAACCGCTCACATACCGCTCTCTCATTTCCACTTTTTACCAGAGTGAGGGGGCACTGGGGGTTGTTCCACTCGGCAATGCCACTTTATGATTTAGGCAGATGTTGCGCGTATTTTTACATAAAAATACTTTCTGCTGCTTTAAAGCAGATGCTTCGAACTGGAAAAGGCTCTAAGGGCACTTGGGAGAGTCAATGGGTTTGAAGTGCATCGAGCAACTCTGTTGATCTACACTGTTAATGCATGCATGCCGTGGCAACCCCATTATTTATTCAACAGTGGACATGTACTACATATCAAAACGACAGAAAAATACTTGAGCCTGCAAACAGGATACGTGAAAATGCAAGCTGGCTGTGAAATTAAGAACGCTGTATGCTCTCTGATCCAAGAATATATTGCATTATTGTGGAAAAGGTCACATGCCCATGCAGAGGACCGTCAAACGGTTTCTCTGCTCGGTAACTTCATCCGGCAGCAACGCTCAGCTTATTACCGCTCTCTGCCCAAAAGGCCGCTCAATTAATCAAAACATTCAAAGTACTGTTTACACAACTTTAACAATTTCATCAAAAAGGGAAACAATTAGATTCGCCGGCGCTGGTGAAATAGTTCTCCACTCGCTGGACACAAAGGTAGGTGTGACCACACCCATCCGTACAAGTGGTGAAAGCGCAAGATTTATTGTTACTATTACTGATCTGGGTACAATTTCTTTAATATTAAAACATTTTTTTTGCAGACGCTAAAATTCAGCTGACCACTGCTGTTATTACACAACATTTATCACGGCTAGCTTTAAAGCATAGGCTCATAAAAGCACTTTGTTCAAGCCAGTAAAACAATCTATCATCTTGTGGCGTTAATACATATTTTGCTTTCTAAGAACATATTACAGATCATCAGGCTTTACACTTTTAACTGAGCTGTAAAAAAAAAAACTACACAGGATTTCTCAGTCAGACGAATTTCATGTCGTCTGTGAAAGAGCCAGCGGGCTGATATGTGCCAGACTTCTCTGCCATTAAGATACATCCACAGAAGAAAATAGATGGAAAAAAACCCCCGACAATTTCAAACGCACACATAAAAATTGTACCCGGGACCGTTTGGCCTGCTTCAGCTTTCCCATGCTCATGCTTTGTCATGTCTTAGTCAAGATGCCGTGGTACCAAATTAGACTCACAGGCCAGCCTACGGCGCGCACAGGAGATGAGCGAACACTGCGCCAGGACATTTTTGTTCGCTGTCTGCTGATGTCAGCACAGCTGGTTGTATTTCATGATGAGTGGCGGATATTTTCCAAAGGTGTTTGAACTGTTTTTAATTTTATATAACCGAGAAAAGTCTGGATAACGTAATGCGGTGAAAGCAACAGGACTAGTAGCGAAAACTTTAAAAACACATTTTTAAGCATTGTTTACAGCTACAATCTCTCAGCTGCCACGCGAGTAATGGTAAATTGCGGGTTGTTCAGCAGAGCTCAATACAATGCAGCAACAATCCACTGAACTTTGAGCGAAAGGCAAGTCTCTCACTGTCCCTGCCCGGCGCAGCTTTCGCTTCCCGCCAGCGATCGCTCTGCACACATGCAAAAAGCCACATCAAAACTTGGCAGCTGAAGTTTGAGAAAGTGGCTGATGATATGCAACTGTAATGTTGTTTTTACACTGGCACAGACATCACATGCTCCAGCGCTGCACTAACTCGTCTCCGCACTCCGTGCGTCCCCGCAGCAGGGGGCGACCACGCTGATGGGCCACATAATGGCCCTGGCTCCGGAGACGGGGCCAAGCCATGATGGGCTCCGCGGACGTCATGGGGAATGAATTGGCACAACATGTTAAGCCTCTACTTGTGTGGTCAAATGATTGTGTATATTTAGATTTCAGCAGGGTTTCTTCTCCTTTCCTTTCCTTTCTTTCTTTTTTTTTTTTTTTTTTTAAGTTCCAGAGTAATGTGGGAGTCGCTGTTCCGTGGAATTTCTTTCACTCCTGCATTTCAACTCCATTTTCTGATTCAACACGCTTCACTTTGCTACTTTAGCTGTCATGAAGTGTTCTGTAAGTGGAACAGCTTCAAAATAAAAGACACCCAGTAAAAAAAAAACAACTAAAAATGATTTTGCAGAAATTATAAGAACGGGACAAACTGTACCAATAACAATTGAAATAACAACATGCTAATACATAATTTAGAATGAATATAATTTAGCTTAGTACAGACTAAATGAAAGTAACAATGCACCTTCAATTGAAGCAGTTTCAGGGCGTAGATTTCTTTGAATACCTGCCAATATTAGATCCACGATAAGTTTTAGAAGCAGGAGTATTTGCACTAGGGCTTCATATTCAATGGGACCATATTTTCTCTTGTTTACTGTAAACACTGTGCCATATGTATGTGCTCCATACATATTTTGCAAGCATTCTCTGTCAGCGCATTTACATTTCCATCTTAAGTCAGCGTGAAGCGTATATGAAAGAAAGAAAAAAAACTGTGAAACTATACAATCTGATATCTGAGCTAAAAGTAAAGTACATTCCATCTCTATGTGCCACTCCCTGCTCCAAATCTAAAGCTGTCCACAGAGCCCACATATCTAAAGTGAGGCTATCTGAGATTTTCCCAGATATCGGTCCCAATTGTGACAAATGTCAAAGTCCAAATTCTTCATTAATCCATATGTTCCCAGCCTTGACAAGTTCTGGAGAAGAGAGAGATACTTCTCAGGTGGAAGGGAGCTCACCTTAACCACACACTCCCAATGGATGCAGGACATCATCTCTTGCCTAAGGCCAGAGAAAACACTCTACTGTATTCACAGGTCAGAGCAAGAGTTCTACTGCAGGGGTCTTTTTCAGGCCAAGGACCCCAAACTGATGGAGGGATTAAGTAGGGACCCCCTACCTACTGTATGTGTTCAATATATATACATTATTATCATCATTTTGCATTCAATAATAAGCTATCCCTTGATAATGTGTATTTAAAGGAAATTTGTGGGGGAACCATGGTACCTTATAGCAGCTTTCCTGCTGTTCTGTTGTAATATGCACGTTTTTATTTCTCTTAATTCTCCTCTTAATTCCTCCTTGGAAAGAAAAACAACCTTTGAATTCAGACTAAGACCACACGTTGTCTTTCTTTCCTTTGTAAATCATCAGTACTGTAGGTAGGCTATGGTATGTACTATACGATCTCCTGTAGAGCACATCTGAAATTACACGGTTGCACAACTAGTAGAAGGATGAGAAATCGTTCGTACTCTCACCATTTACCGGTCGACTGTGATGACGCCTGTACTACAGTATTTTAACAACGGATGTTTTTACGAAATGTTCTATCCAAACCTCATTAACAACCGCATTCCCACACACACACACACACACAGACACACACACACACACACACACACACAGAGTAAAACAAGGAAGCCTAAAATGCTTTTATGTTATTTTAATATTAATAAAGAGTCAGGTACAAACGTGTGTTACGTGCTACTTTCTTATCTAGTTTCTTTGAACCGAAAGATGCAGCAACCTGATCTCAGGCCACAGGGATTAATGAAAAAAAAAAATACTCCTAGAAGCAAAAAGATTTTTGTCAACTAATTAACGCCCTCATCTTGAATCTTAAATAAACTGCTTAACATCAAAGCTGCTCAATTTTACACCTTACCACACAGGAATTATCTCCTCACTGGTGCGAAAAGCCATTAATACAAATGCTTTGGATACCGTGAGCCGAGAGAACAGGGCTCCCGCATAATGGCTGCCACGCTGAAGCCACGTCTGCGAATGCAACAGTTTAATCTTTGGATGAGGGCGACTAAACTATGTTTTCTGCGCGCTTCATTATGGTAATAGTGGAGGAATAACTAGGCGGGAAGACCGCTAATGACACTTTTGTTTGATTGAGTAATAGGAACGCCACCCAGGAATGTGAAGAGGAACAGGGCTGATTATTCCTGACAGTGTTACAATAACACACTGTTTGATTTGACTGTGTTAAAGCCGCGTTTCATAGTCGGGTGTCGGGTCGACACTATGGATCTTTCGGGTGAAACGAACTGATTTTATTTATGGATCCGTCTAAAAGGAGCCTCTCAAATACAGTTGAGGCACAGAGTCCAGTATGTGTTTACTGAATGCCATCTAATCACACAGGCTTCCATTTATCCATTTAAACAAAATTTGTATTCTTTATACACTACTTCATAATTATGACATAAATTAAGACCAATATATGCACCATATGCCACTTAACGCCTTTTCTATTGGCAACGATGTTGGCCTGCACCAGAAGTGAACTGTTGATGATAACACCATTCTTACCAGTAAAAGCACAGTTTTATGTAAATATAACTGAAAGTACGCAACACATACAAGCGTCTGTAGGAATCTGCCACTAGCAGTGACTTCGATGGACTCGGGGCGGCTTGTAAATGATGCGTAGAAGTTGATGTTCATAAACGTCAAAGCGCATCTGCACGCGTCACGTGAAACTTGACCAAATGTAAAAAAAAAAAAAAAAAAGCATAAAGCAGCTGATACACTCCAGGCCTTAAAAGCTCAGTTCAGTGCATTCGGTGCACGGTGGCAGCCTTACGATGATATCCCATTTTCTGACCACATTATCCAGCCTCGGCTACACAGCTGTGCCTCCGAATGTGGCACAAACGTGTCGAGCTCGCTGACACTTGGGCCGGCTTAGAGTAATACCATCGTTGATGTTATAGCAGATACCGCACTGGATTTCCGATATATACTTTAAGTCGTTTAAACGTCTTGCACAACAGATCACCTATAGGCCAGCGTACCGGCCAGAAGCGACAAAAAAAAGTTGTTTTGTAGACATTCTTAATGTTATTTGGGAGTTGATAATTTCCCGGAAAATAATCTAAAAAAAAGAAAAATGTTGGTGACTCACGCTGTTCATAGGGGCATATGCTAATTTGCATCAGATGAAACGCTTACTCAATCTTTTATGTCCCTCCCTGTGTGTCTTCTGCACCGACTGCACTGCTGACTCTGGATCTACGCCGAACGGCCTCAATCTAGAAACGATATAAAAATAAAAACAATCCCCTTCCTTAACAACACGTTGCAGCAGAAGCTACCTTCAGTCGAGCTGAAGTGAAGAACCTCAGCAGCTCTGTTTACAGAGGAAAAACGTGCAAATACGCAGAAACAGAAATCACTCCGCTACCTGTTCCACGAGCGCTACTAATAACGCCTTCGTGGATGGCTTTGACTTTGTTGTCCTCGGCTCTCAAAGAAACAATATCTGCATGTTCTGTTGATCTCGAAAGAAACACAAACAAAGCGAATGCTCCGCGTGCATGAGCATGCCAGGGAACTGTGTTGCTGCTTAGTCTTTGTCGCATATAACAAGTGCATCTTGGCAGAGCAATGTCAGCAGCAGCCAAAACCTTCTATTCTCGTCTACGTAGTTGGTTCCATTAGTCTTCCAGTTAAGCAGCCATGTGGATAAACAGGCCACTGTGAGAATCAAGTGCTCCGATAGCGAGGAAAGTTCAAACCGCGGCAGCCAGACTGCAGCCGCTTCTGTAAAAAAATGGGTCAGACGCGAGGTTACATGTCAGATTACTAAAACATGTGTTTGAAACGAGGCAATTACAGTGTGAAGTGATCACAGTTTTACAGAGAGCGGCTAATGCAGCTTGTAGGTGATGATGTAAAACGCTGTTCTGTTAATTTAACTAGGTGTCCTACAGACATCTATCATAGACAAACTAATCTGAGAGCGAAGAGGTTACACAATCGCAAATATGGAAAACGATTCCCGCTGTTTAACCGCGAACCGTCAAAACATTAACCTAACAGGTGCGCGTACTCCAGGGCCGTCTCCAAATTGCATTTCAATTGTCAATCAATGTTCCAGCTTCTAACAGTTCCTGTAAATGCGTCGTGTTGTGCCGGGTTGAGGAAAAAATAAATAAAAGATAAAACTCACTCCAGGTATCGTTTACGGTGTCGCGCCTTTGTGAGGGAGAGGTCAGCAGACTCAGCCTCCCCTCTCACTGATGGCATTTCATATTTGAAAAATGACGCCTGTCACTAAATGTCATCTTACCACTTCTTTGTCATCTCATCACTCTTTTCACAACCTGTCAGTGTGAAGCCCCGTCTGTGACACGAGGAAACTGTTAGCTTCCTTCCAGGCAGGCTAGTGGGCTTTATTAATATTTATAGAATAACAGCTTAAGGCCAACCCCCTCGAGAGCTATCACTCCACTTTGCTGCCTAACACTTGCAAACTATATTGACAACTCCTTTTCAGCGCTCCCCGTGCCCCCGAAAACCTCGCCGCGCAGGTGTGCAGCAGGTTTCAAAAGTATGTCAGCTTCCTCGCAGAACAAAGCAAAGGCTTTTAGTCCCATTTGATTTAATAAGAATTATTATTCATTTTAAATACTTGAAAGGAAAATTTAAAAGGAAACGAGAGTGAAAATTCAAAATAGGCGCAATTGCAATGTTGTGTCATGCATGTCATCCAAGTGTCTGGCTGGTTGGGAAAAGTGGAAAAAAAAAAAAAAAAAAGCTCTACTGACAGCGCTCTGATGAATCAGAGTACAGTCAGCCGGTATGAGCAAGCTTTCGCTGGAAGTTTGGGACCAGCGCAGACAGAATCTTGCGAACAGTCGTAGAGCTTGACCCTTGACGAGAAGTTGCACGCACACGGATGTAATCAGAGGCGATAGTTTCCTTCCTGACACGCTATCTGATTGGTCGGATTATGAAAACCCACAGAATACACACTGCGAGATAATTTAATCACTCTTTTTGCCCAGATAAACAGTTCCAGACATTCTGATGGCTGCGGGCGGACTGTATTAACCCACGATGTTGCGGTTACTGTAGCGTGTTCGTACATGAGAACAAAGCAACGCACGGCGAGGAAAGATTTCATTGCTTTTTCAAATAAACCTTTAACTGGTCGGTCTCATCCATCAGCTGAATTGAGACACTTTGAAGCTCAAAAGAAGAACCACTGTGATCTTCTATGTGAGGGCGAGAAGAGAAAACGCACACTGCATACGCATACTGTAAAATAATTGAAATAGCTCTATTATTTATTAACTTTTACTACAGTTTTAAAAAGCATATAAAAATTATGAGCGCGCAGTTTGTAAGACAAAGTACTGACAGAGACGCCGACAGGAAGCTGGTGCCAACCTTATTAAAAATGGAACTCTGATCTGAAAATATTTTAATTTCTAAAAGGGAGGCTTAATCACCGCGGAGTACGATAAGCTTCTAAATGTCCTGCACCTCTCCCTTTCATGTAGTCCTAATTCGCATCCTCTCAAACTGCCTCTGTCAAAGCAATCACCGCTAAAACCCAAAGCAACACATTAGCAGGAGATCGGAGGGAGGAATTGGGCGCTTGAGTTGAGCTCTGCGAAATCTCTGCGGAGTAAAATCCAAGCAAGTTAACCGCGCGGGAACGCTTTCATCGTGCCCTCTCAAACGTAGGTCTTCAACAGGGGGTCCGCGACCCCTAGGGGGTCCACGGAGGTACTGCAGAAGGGTCGCGAAGTCTTTGGTTGATTAGACATTTTTTTATATAATTTAAAGAGAGCCTACTGAGTCTCCAGGTGAAATCCCATGTATGGTAGGTATATTTATAAATAGAAGGTTTAATATAGAACGCATATAATAGGGGGGGTCCCTACTTAATCTCTCCATCAGTTTGGGGGTCCATGGCCTGAAAAACGTTGAAGACCCCATGCTCTAAAACTATCTAGTATTATTATAAACAACTGTATAAAAACTGAATGTTATTTTTCCACTGACATACTAATCACCGCCACAGCCAATGAATTACTTCCAGATTAAATTGTGAATTAAATCAATATATACGTATATATATTACAAAGCTTTAAATGACTAACACATGAAGCACGATGGCCATCGTGCATGAGTTTGTTTTTTTATTAATCTAGCGCAGCTGAGCCCACGGCAAAACTCACAAAGTAAATTGAATTATTTTACTTTATCAGGGTTACTTACCAAATTAGAAAAGATACGGATCAGATTTCATGCACTGCACACTGCTGAAACACCGACGTATTGCACTGTCCAAACATCAGTCACGTTTGGTCTCCATGCAGATGCAGGCTAACATGCTATTTAGTACACTTTTTTTTTTTTTTTTTTTTTTTTTTTGCACAATGCACTGCAGTAGAAACGGAAGATGGAAGGTTACCACAGTTACAAGCCTCCAACTCAAAAGGCCCTAAGGACGTGAACGTTATGTGCTGAGAAGCGCATCTGGAATTTATTAATGCAAAGATATGCTGAACAATAACTTTATGGAATGCATAAGTTGTGATTCAGTAATGGTGGTAATTCAGTGTAGTTTAGAGAGTATTTTGAATGCAATATCTCACTGTGACTCTTATCTAGTTTGTATAGTTTGTCTGATTTTAAACTACAACTGTTTTCAACTACACCGCGTTCACGCTCCCGGTACGAGCTGAAAACAAAGACACGATGTCAGTTTATTAAAGCCACCACTCACCGCTGTCACTGGGAAAAAAAAAATTCACACATCCAGAGCTCTGTATCAGCGCTCCTCTAAACGCCCTCACAACGTGTCCGATATTCACGTACTCGAGTTGACGTCAGTGCTGCCCTCGTATCAAAACACGGCGAGGCCACTGTATACGTTACGTTTTCAGCCGTAAATCACTTGGGCTTAATTACCTGCAAATTAACTGCTGTTTCACCATCTTGCATAAGATTATCCTGGTCATGATGAAATGTCACCAGGGAGGCTGTTATGATGGGAGGATTTGAAGATGCAGAAAATACAAGATGCCACTTTGTTAGCCTGATAGCTGAGAGGAACGTGACGCCTGTCAGCTAAACCGGCCTCATGATGCGACTTTCGATCACTGTAAGGACGTCTTATTATTCCTGTCGGTTTTTTTTTTTTTAAATAGTTCAACGCGACTTGAAGTTCCATCATCAAATTACTGTCTTTTTTTATGTACTGTCACTA
Organism: Mugil cephalus; assembly: GCF_022458985.1. Classification (NCBI taxonomy): domain Eukaryota; kingdom Metazoa; phylum Chordata; class Actinopteri; order Mugiliformes; family Mugilidae; genus Mugil; species Mugil cephalus. The sequence continues at coordinate 5,423,095 of NC_061778.1, forward strand.
GATGCCACATGCCACCGTATACACACACACACACACACACGCACGCACACAAACAACAATGTGAGCGGGGCAATTTGCTGCAGTGCATTTAACTCAAGTGGTGTAAAACACATTGACCCGACAGTTGGGCAGAGTCAGTCTGCGTGCAGTAGTTGAGAGCATTTTTGAAATGGTCAGCCTCAATTTCTTTCCATCAGTGTGGAGGTTTTATTTTTTTTATTGCGTGATGGGCAATCAAACATAAAGGTTTGTAAGGCCAGCCATGTCCAATCTGCTCTATTAGAGAAAATTGTTTGATGACGTTTTTCATTTTTGAGGCATTTTCAGTTTTTTGGACTATTTCACTTTCGCCGCGGCCGCGAGTCTCCGTTTTATTTGCCAACAATTTCCCTCGCGTATCAGAGCAAAGATACTTTCATTAGTCGCAAAAGTGTGACAACTTGTGTGATGATAGCAACGCTTATTAACATTTGATTTCAGCCTTTGTAGTGGGTGTAAGACTACAAGCTAACCAGATCTGCCTCCTGCGATGCCTTTGATGCACAGAGACAGCATTGTACAAGCGAACATACATATTAGACACACTACACCGTGTAGGTAATGACACCAGAACCGCAAGCTAGCATTTCGCAGTGGAAAATTAAGATTGATTCTACTGACATTTTACTTAAAACTTTCAGTGTAAAAATAATCCAAGTCAAGAGGGAGAGAAAAAACTACAGCTACTTCCACTTAAAAAAAAAAAAACATACACCTTAACCTTTCTGTGCATTGTGCTGCAGATCATTACTGACAAAAGCACTGAAAGCACTGTCACCTTTTATTTGGCTGTCGGGTTTGACATTCTTAAATGAGGATGACCGATGACTTCCATCTTAAAAAAAACAAAAAAAAAACATGCCAGTACATCCTGGTGTTCAGGAAACAATGCTGAAAGTGCTGGGAGCATTACAAGGATAAGCCCGGAGAACAGTGTTTGCACTAAGTGCACCTGGTCCTGTGGAATGGCCTCGTATTATTTGGCTGTTAACAACCATGCAAGGCAACCATCAGATCTAATGACCCCACCGAGATGGCTGTTCCTCCCATTACCTTTCCCAAACCATATTTAAAAGTGGGAATGAGCCCCTGTCAGTGGCAGTCGTCCTCGCCCTTGCTGCGCATGCAAACCTCCTCTAATGAAGGAAAAAGAATTACTAATCAGACGTGTTTTCTGAACACCAGGCAGCGCTCTGCGTGTTTGTGCTCCTGTAGCCAAGTCAAAAGCTTTATGCATTTCGAAGATGTAGGTTTTTGAAGGCAGCGGAGGAAGGACTTTGATTTAGTTCTGGGTTAATTCTAATGCTGTTCAGCAACTACCTTGTTAAGGGCATTTACAGCTTCTCTAAGCACTGTTCAATTTTCATTTTCACAACTGCCTGGCGTTCTTGACATTAAATGCATCTGAAGTTCAGGCCCATGTGCCCCAGCTAATTCAACCTCTTCGGACGTCAAGTTCATTTGTGTTTGTGAACTCACACGCCGACACATCTAATATATACCCTTAAAAGAATAAAAAAATAATCTTAGTCATTCGTAACAGCTGTGTATTAGGTTAGTTTAACCTTTCTTTTAACCACCCTTTGGGTTGTCCCCCATTAAAATATAAATAAACAAGTTAATAAAAGCTCAGCACATGCTAAAGTGTGAGGTAATTGGATTCTCGCTAGACTGCAAGATCACAGGAGAATCCACCTTGCCAGGCTTCGAACTATGTTAGTGTTTTTGGTTTGATAGCAATCTGTGGAGGCGAAGGTGAGAGGTAACCGTTTCTCATGTGTGCATTCATGTGCAAAACTTCTTTGCACACATGCTAACTACGTGGCTAGCACCACCAACTGCACGCTTTTAAACCGGCTAAGGCTGCAGCTTGTTACGTGCATCCAGACCGCGATGGGCGGATCATTTGTCCGAATGAAAAACCTGAAAAAAGCATTTTTTTCCCCCCAAAAAAGTTCCTGTCCCCCTTTTTCCAAACAGTTTCCAAAGATGACTCCTCAGATGGTTCTGTTCAACAAAACATCTGGTGTGTCAGGTTACACGGTGCTTTTTCTTCTTCAAACATTTCAGTTTGGTCAAGTTCTGTCAAGTCCATTATTTTTAGACACGCTGCTGCAATAGTCATGAGCAAGCCATGAACTAATGGTGTTAATGTGTCATCTCCAGAAGCAGGAAACAGACCGATAAATAGCCGGTGGCAAGAGGGCAACAGCTGTAGCCGACGAATGGGACAGATTTCTTTAATGGCATCTGAATTGTTTTGTGTGTTCGGAGAATTAAACATATCCCTCAAAGAAAACAACAAAGGCAACAGGCGAGATACTTTCCAAAAAAGGTATCCAAAACTGTCTTGTGTGTAACACACTGCGAGACGCTGGGTTAATGCATGAACAAAGCCCAGCGCTGTGGGTGTGCTTTTACATCGACTCCTTGCTTAGAGGACGATGTTTCATGCTCTGCTATCTAAAATGATATCAGATAGGGGAGGACAGCACATATAGAGAAAAACCTGCACAGGCAAATGCCCTGCCTCTGCACAGAACGGGCAGGAATACATCAAAGTCGGGCGCGTGAGGATAATGACTGCCACACCTGCGAATTGTCATTAGCTGCTGCAGCAGCGGCAACGAGAGTCGTCTTAAAAATTGCTACACGCATGCTATGAAACGTCGAACACAAAGAGGAGTCTGTTGCTGCGCCCCCAGGAAGAGAAACACTATCCTGCGTCTGGGGGGTGACTCAAGTGCATGATTTCAACCCCAATCTCCCTCCAAGAATACTTCGAGTGATTCTGACTTTCCGAGCAGCAAACAGGTGTAAGATTCGAAGGTTTTAGAGGAAACAGTGAAAGCAGCAGAAGAAAAAATATAACGCTATTGTTAAAACACAACATTCCTTTTGATCTGGAAATTTAATTCAGTCATAAGTGATTATTTTGGAGCTAACCTGCACCAAGGTGAAATCGACTGGGGCCCGGCCTGCGTGGCAATTTTCAGGCTCCTCATTTATTTGAAACATCCTCGGCTTTTTAAGTGTTTTGGGCGCTGGGTCGTTTTGCATTTTTATTAATCTACCTCCTCATACAATAAACTCACGAAGCTTTGCCGAAAATACTAAAATAAAATTAAAAAAAAACACGGGCAGCCTCGAAAGTTCTATTATTAAACGCGGGTCAGGTCGTCAACAGTCATAAAAATAACTTTGAGCAGAACTCTCAACTCAATTAGAACGATGCAGCACAAAAGAAAAACAAACGCAGATTTGATATAAGCTATAATTTCAGCCACCAGAATGAAATCTGTGATTACTCACAGAGAAAAAAATGATCAGTCGCTAACACCACATGCTTCTGATTTCTGCAGCGTCCTCAACTTGTCACACAAAGTCTGGAGCTGCCCGGTCGAAGTGGTAATGTGTGTGTTTGAGAGAGAGAGAGGGGGGAGAGTGGAGGGTGGAGGGGGGGTTGCACTGCCTAGCTTTCATGTTCAATAAAATGGGGTAATTGTGACAGCTACCCATTAGTTCTACATGTGATAAATCACAAGATGACAGACTGCAGCTTCAACTAAACATAATGCCTCGGGCCAGACTCTCCTTTCGTCGCAGACAGCAAAGACAAAAAAAAAAAGGAAGAAAGAAAGAAAGGCAGGTGTGTATGGATCACAAATTGACAGGAAAAACATCCATACTACATAATTTATATGTAAATAAAAGTGACAGATAACTCCTGTTCAATTCAAGGTTTTCTATGGGGCGAAGCAGGTAAATTCTGTGCTGCTGATTATCGCCTGTTTCAAAGGACATTGTGTCGCTGCTGTTGTCGTGCTCTTCCCACTGATCATCCACAGTATCCATTTCCCCTCAAACACGGCCACCGCCTCCCTCGATGGCCGTACCGTTCTCTCAACAATTATTACTTGAAATACACAATATCCCCTCGGAAAACTCCGGAGGGACGGAGGCATTTCATTGTTTCCTCCCCGTCATCCCTCTGCCCCTGCGCGCTGCCAACTTTACTTCAAACACCGCAATCGTTTATGGAACATAACAAGGTCCAAACGCAACTTGCATGTCATCTTTCTCCCGGAGAGCCGTCCTTTGGAGAATACTGCGGCTGAGCATTCGGTTCACAATGAAACGACGACTACGGCGAAAAAGACAAGCAACAGATTTTTCATTTGCGGCCCACAAAGGGGAGGGCTGCGCGTCCTCTTATCATGCAGAGAACTAGCGCCGAGGCTGCTTCTCAGGGCTCATCAGCACGACAAAGACAACTGGGAGAATGCAGCCTTGTTCTACAAAGGTTAACCTCGACGGGACCTAACAACTTCAGACTACTCATTTGATGCTTCCACCAAACACTTGCCATGGAGCACCGAGGGCCCCTGGATTCCCCTGGATTTAACCTCCCTGTCTGGGGTCACGTACCCCACCACGACCAATGGTGGCACTTGTGAGTTCTGTGATGTGCAGCCCCCCCCACTCCTCCCCACATGCACACAGGGTCTCACTAATGAAGCTGGAAACACCAAAGTATTTGCCACTCTCGTCTTTATCTTCTTCTTTCTTTAATTAACGTCTAATTATGACGACGCCCGAATTGACTTTCTGGCTGGCGATTTGCTGAACACAAATATGTAATATTTCTCCAGTTAAAAGATCGATGTTTCAGAGAACTCGGCTATTAATAAGCAGCATTATGATCAATATTACTGTGATGCAGCATGACGCTAAAATCTGCTAGCAGCGTGAGTAATACTACTTCACTAGTTTGGAGGTGTGTGTGTGTGTGTGTGTGCGCGAGTGTGTTGCTCAATCTCAGCAGTGTAAGGCTGCTCTCGTGTAGGGCCCCAACAATGACTCCCAGGGGTCCTCCTCCTCCTCCTCCTCCTCCTCCTCATGCTTTTACTCTCCAGTCTGTTTGTGAAACGCATCACACTGAAACGGTTCAATGAATTCCTCATATATTTCAGCTAATTGAATTTAATTGTGTCTCTGTGCCTGTATTTCAAAGTATTTCTTTCGTAAAACAGCAGCGTAAAAAAAATGCTCCAAACGATCCTAAATTCAAACTGGATATGACTTTAATAATAAGGCTGTAGTTGGTTTTGATGTTTGGATATAAACAGGATTTCTCAGAGGAAGATCAGTGAGTGATATTGATTTTTTTTTATTTTTTATTTTTATTGTGCTGCAGCAAACCTATCAGCTATGCAGTTTTCCCAGGGCCTCGCTCCATTTAGATGAAGCAGTAGACACAACCCGCTGAGCTGCTGCCACACTACCACATAAATGCTACAACAAAGTTGAATATGGACCCACCTGTCAAAAAAAAAAAAAATTAAAAAAAAACGGAAAAGAAGGAAGGGTGGGGGGAGAAGAGGTGCCACAGACTTAATCCCAACCATTTCACGCATATACCCTCTACTCCCGTGGCTTTACATACAACCTATAAATATTAATGTAATGTCGCAGCCTACAGTCATGGAACAACACAGGGTTAGTCACACAGTCGTGTACCAGGCTGCTTCAATGTACCAAAATTCAGAGGACGAGTCCTTATCCGTCTTCATCATTATTTATGTCCCCAGGACGCGCTGCAGACGTCCCCATTCCTGATTATGCTACTGTGGACTTTCTGATCCCCCCCTTACCAGCGATCAAATCCTCCCGGTGCGATGTTAAAGCGGTCTGCAGACCCCTCCGGGCTGCTGGAAAACCGAGCGGCAGCCAGGTAACCTACCGTGCTGCAAGGCTCCCGGAGCAGCGTTAATCTCCGTCCGAGGAATAAACGCGGAGACGAACGGTCTTATCTCATAAAGAGCCGGAGCAAAGCGGGGCTATGTTAAAAAAAAAACAACAAAACAAACCAAAAAACAAACATCTCGCTCTGTAGTGAAACTGATCGCCTCTCTCTACATTAGTTCCCCGTTTCTGCTCCGCTTCTGCTGCTGCCGCCGCTGCCGCCGCTGCTGCATGATGCTGCTTTTCTGCAACAGCGGCAAAAATAATAACAATACTAATAATCGCACTTAAATTAAGCTCACCATTCTGAAGACACATCCAATGTAGCAGGCCGGTCCCGTTGACAATTCAACGATTTAGTCTGGGATGTCCCTCAAAAGCCCTTATGCTTCTACTTCGTCTCCGTCTTCTTCTTCCCTCCCTTTCGTTTTGATAGTAACCAGAGCAGGCGAGTGTATTTCCACTGTGCACGACACGGTACGGCAGAAAGCAATCCTCCCTCTCCTCCCTCTCCTCCTCCTCCTCCTCCTCCTCCTGCTGCTGCTGTTTCTCTTCCAAGGTGCTGCCGCCGCTCACAGAGCCCTCACAGAGGCGCACATGGATGGGCAAGGCAGCCGTCCAAAGATGCCCATTAACATGCGCGACCCTAATTGCGCGCCGTGGAGAATCCTTCGGGAAGGAATACGCGAAGCGGTCCCCGGGAACGCGGGGAGTCGGGGGGAGATAAGGCGACAAAACCAGGCGATGTGCCGGGGGAACAGCGAGCTGCGTGGTCCCTCACGATTTACGAGTTTGGAGCAAAGAGGGGATGAGTGAGAGACCGCGCGTGGTCGCCCCCTTCGGTAAAGGCTACGAGGCTCTCCAAATCTCGCCCTGCTTCTGCGTTTTCTCTCCTCCACGCAAAGCTGTAATAATCACCCCACGGGGAACGTCCGGAGAGTCGACTTGACTATTAACCTTCAGCACATACATTTTTTTTTATTATTATTATTATTATAATAAAATTCCAGCTGATTTATTGAAAGATTTCCACCTAAAGAAAAAAACACCAGCACATGAACAAATTAGTTGGACAAAACACAGAAGAAGAGGAACCTGGAGAATGACTCATGTTCCCCTGTTAAGACTTAATGGGAAATTATGCGTGTTCGTTGGCGTTTATAAATGTCTCAATCAATCAGAATTAGTGTTCCACGCTCTCGGTGTGTGCAAGGATTTCTTTGGACGTTTTAACCGGCCGTGGCGAATTTTCTCTACGAAGGCAATAAACAAACTTACTTTCTATTCATCAAGCGCGATAAACGTGAAATTGGTGACAATGGAAAACAACTTAATGTGCCCCCTGATGACACAAAATTGCAATAAATGTAACAAATAAACAACTGAAATTCGCACAGGAACCTTTTTTTAGGGTTCTCAGTAGAGATGTGCGCATGTAAATACTGTTTAGGATGGGCTTTTTTCTTCATCAATAATTTAATACTTGGGGTAAATGGGTAATCAGCACTTGTTTGCGAATTCACAATAAATATTTAAGAGGGAACAGCTGCTTTATATCAGCGTAATGTTTAAGGTATTATTATCTAAAGTAAAGCTAAAAAAAAAAAAAAAAAAAAATCTGGAAATAACAGTTTCTGTTTTTATTATGCAGTCCAAAAAAATGCACCAGTACACTTGTTGCAGCATTCAACAATGAGCCCGAGAGCTCACACTGAAACCAGTGACACTAGAGCTCGGTAGGTTAACGGGCAGACCATCTGTCTTGTTCCGTGAGACAACACTTTTGTCTGGCCGGGTTCTGATCCTAAGTCCACTGCCATATACTTATCTCAAATTCCTAATTTCTCCTCCCGGGTTAAAAAGGCTGGTCAAGAGTTCCTGGCCCTGGAAGTGTGTTTGGTCACCCAGAGAACAAGAGAGGGGCCATGTGTGGCCTTTAATTCACTGCATTGTCTGCCAAAAAGCTAATCTTGGCCAGGCTCAGAGTCTTAGCGCTCGCGGGCTGTGAATGGATGAGTGAAAAGTTAAATATGCTTTCAAATGTAAAACCGCAGACGGGCCCTGGTATTGAGGCCTACGTGTCATTGTGGGAATGTGAGATTTGCCGTTGACCCAGGCAACAGGAGGAGGAAAAAAAAAAAAAAAAAAAAAAGAGGGGCCGCATTCAGGCTCGTGTTTGCAGGTGGTAGGCCGTAATTCAATGGTTAGACGCCAATTTTCATGCCACCCCATGCGTGAAAAATAAATTGATGGCTCACAGCGGTAGGCTGTACTCAACCATCAAACACAACTGATGACATACTGTACATTATACGGCAAATCCTCGCGTTAAAGTTGGGCTCTACAATTTGAACTTCGTGATATGTGTTTTGAGGATCCATTTGAAACCCCTCTCCGGCATTAATAGAGCGACTAGAATCAGTATTTCTATAATAACTATGTATGAACAGCAACTTGTAATCATCCGCTCCCATCAGCTTTATGGTTTATAGTCACTAAGTGCTTACACGGACATTAGTATTTTACTAATCCCAGTCAAACCAAACAAAAAAACACTTCAATCAGGATGCTGGTCCAATCAGAAGGGATTTTCCATCAGATTGAGAGAGATGGATAATCTGTTGAGTAGAAAAATATTAGCACCTAATAACCGCTTCTCTGTGGGTGGCGTATGCGCATTATGTTTTTTTGTGCATGATCACCACACTTGAGGTAAACATATGCAGACATGACAAGTTTCCCAGAGGGACGGAGTCATGTCGACAGCAAGTCTTAAAACGAGCGTCTTAAAGGACGAACGAAGCCAGAATCGATGCGGCCGCGAGCCCTCTTGAAAACGTGGGTCCATATATGTTGGTAATCTTGCTCTTCTGAATGTATTCACTGCTGTCAATAGAAAAAAAAAAAACAAGCTCCTTCTTGTTTTATATTTCTGGCAGATTCTATGCTCCACCTCTTTGCGCGGGTCCAAAGACGCTCCACTCTGATGTTTAAGGGCATGCAGACACACGTGTATCTTATCAGATCGGTTTATTTAGCCTCCGGGGGAAACAAAAATACTGTCCATTTAAACATTTCCAATGTTTTTAGCTCCTGCAGCTTCAACCCGGCTGCTCTCACCGACTTTATTATTTATTTTTTTATTTTTTTGTTTACTTCTTTTTTCCTTTTTCTTTCAAGAATCCACTGCACACTACCTGCCAGCACCAACAATCAACGAGACGCAGTAAGCCGGTGAACGGAGTGAGGCATTTAGAAGATAAAGAGGTAGCCGTCTCCCTCGGGAGTTGGTCGAGACCAAAGGCAAAGCTGAAAGGGGACGAACGCTACTCTTACACGAGGCGGGCGGCCAGAGGCACGACTTCAAATATATGATAATGCTCCTCCGTAACGGCCGGGTGTGTGAATAACAGCTGTTTGCTAACAGGTTAGCCATACAGACGTAAAACGCGGTATGCCAATGACCCTCGCGCTGCTTGTTCCTGCTGCCCCAAGTGGCCAAAAATAAATAAATCAGTGTTGCACTTAGCAAAATAAGATACAACATTGATGATCTCTGCGCTGAAACTGGGCCACAGCTGCAGCGGAAAGTAAGAAGAAAAAAAAAAAGAAGAATATAGAATAGGAATCTGAAATGGTAGCTTTGTGAAATACATAAAAACAGAGAGACCGCGGATATTCATCTCACAGCTGTGGCGCTTTCTCTTTATCACAACTCACAGAGACAGACAGAGATAACAGTACCTGCTCAGAGAACTGACATGGTTGTCTGCTCCCATAATCACTGTTATAATTAGAACACGCTGTACATATGGATGGAGACAGAATGCACAAAAAAAAAAAAAAAAAAAAATCCACTTTCAGAATCTAACTGAAAATCCATCTCGTCTCTTCTTTGTCATTAGATAGCGGCCTTATCAAGTATCAGCTCGGTGGCTGGATCACGTGAGCGGTGACAACAATATCAATATCAAAAGCATTCCGCACCGTTAATCAATCGCACAAAGAAGGTTCCAGTCTTTCTGTAAATCATTTGCTGAGCCGCTATGAACTTGTGAGATTTCCGTCTGCGACGGGAAGGAGAAAAAAAATAAAAAGAATTGTGTTAGCGTTTGAAACAAGGCTCTGTGCTGTGACTCAAATTATATGCCCCATAAAACTTCTAATTAGGGAATGCTTGGCTATGCTGTACCACCACTCCCTGTCTTCTTTTCCCTCTCACTTTCCTATTCCTTTATTTTAATGAAAAAAGGAAATCATTAGGAAACAGGAGGTACCCGGGGTTCGAGAGTCGTGGTGTTTTGTTATGTAGCATTTTATCTGCTACAACAAAACATATTTAGGGACAGGAGTATTTTCAGAACATATATTTTTTTCTTACTTAACCTCCTGTATTGAATAAATAAATGCACGTTCATAAAGAAAAGCCTCGCAGCGCATGTTTATGCACTAAGAACAGCAGCCCTGAACTAAGTTGAATTGAATGGCTTGCATTAGAGCCAGCCTGATGTGCAGCCGCTTACAGATGTGATCTACGGTTCAATGATCTTCCGCGCTCTGACCATCTTTCTGAATCCTCAACCGTTTTAAATATTCATATCCTGTAAACACTGGGAGTAACATGCATGCTCAACATAAACATTACGTTGAGTTTTATTATCCCAGAGCTTTAGCATTTCTTCTCCACACACACACACATATGGGTCTCACATATATACACATATATATGTGTGTGTGTGTGTGTGTGTGTGTGTGTGTGTGTGTGTGTGTGTGTGTGGTGTGTGTGGAGACGGACAGCAGTTATCGGGTGTTTTGCTTCTTCCTGATGAGAATTGCTTCTTAGTCTCTTCTTGATTCTGAGTCACACTGAAAAAATAAAATTATTGGATCAACTTGTTTTTTCAGCTTAAGTTTACACGTTAGATTTACACCGTAGATTTGAATCAGATACAGTTAAAATTTTGAAACAGTTTCTGTTAATACAAGGCACATCCACTAATAATTTCTGCTCAACTATTTGTAAAATACTGTTGCTTAACAACCTAATGCTATGGTTTCAGGAAAGGTAGCTTTTATAATCATCGGACTAAGGCGTGGTACACCGTGGACTGGTGGCGAGTCCACAGGGCAGCGCTAACACAGAGGCAAACAACCATTCGCACTCACATTCACACCAACCCATTCAAGAATCGACATAACAAACATTTTTGGAGGTGGGAGGACAGACATGCAGACATGCAGACACAGGGAGAACATGCAAACGCCATCCAGAAGGGCCCGAACCCGGACCTTCTCGCTGGGAGCCATCAGCGCTAACAACACTGTGCGGCCCCATGCAAAGGTCCAGTCTTCAAAAGAAGTTCAATTTACATGCTCCATGTGCTTCCATAAGATGGCACGTTGCCGTTTCTTGTCCAAAGTGACTTTCAGGACATAAAAAGACAACTAGAAAAAAAGACATTTGGCCAAAAGGGGCCAAATCAGTTTCAGAAAAAAGTCTGAAAAAACGTCATGGCGTCAGACGCACAAATATGAAACCTAAAGAAACTTAACTCTCACACTTTGACTTGAATAAGAACAGTAGGTTAGTTGAACAAAGCGTAACTTCAAGCTGATGTAATCCACAAAAGTACACTTTCATGACTAAAGCAGAAAACCGAGCGAGAGTCATGCAAAACGTCACATTACTTCAACTACCACACGAATCCACTTTTTAGAGTGCGGTGTCAAACCGCCTGACACAGATATTTTGTCGAACAGAAAGCCTGAGTGCGAAAGCACCAAAAACTGCACAGTGATAGTGGCGTTCTTTAGCTTCTCAAACAGCTTCTCAAAATTGTTGTTTTAGCTCCAGACCAGTTCTGTTTTGCAACCCATGTTGTTCCTGTCTCTTCTGAAAACTCCTCACACCACCAGGAGTTTTACGCGTTGACCCCAAACACATTACGGCAGAGAAAGATTAAATCGCATGTTTGCATGGTTATTAAGCTGCCAATATTTGCCAAAATGAGTCTAACATACAGATGATTAACAGCGCACGTGTCTTCTTTATTCAATAATAATGATTATTTACATTTAAAATTCCTACTGGCCAATAGAAGACTTCTAAAAAACCAACATTATCTCAGAAATCTGAGCCGGCTTGGTTGTGACGCAGCACTAGCAGCCGTACGGTGGAATAAGAGCACCGTTAGCGGCTCTAAATAACCTTTCCAGATCATTGGTCTTGATCTGGGAGCACATTTGAACCTAAAATGTTTGGTAAATTACAATCAGAGAAACTTTTCGGTGTGATGAACCACCCCTTATTCTTTAGCCTTATTACTAAATTGGCCACTTAAGAGCAACTCGGCCTTGGTAAAAAAAAAACAGACCCTCTATTCGGGGTCTTGCCTTTCATTCAGCCCCACCGCTCAGTGATTGCTACTCTCAGTGCTGCTCAAGAAAACAATTTTCTGAAACTTCTCAGCTTTCTGATGTTGCTCCGTAGATTCTCCTGTTGACGGTGGGCGAATTACCGCTTCCAGTTTGTTTGCTTTTAAATTTTATCAAGCCAGTTTGAGGATTTTCTCATCAGAGCACCAAGCCAGTCAGCCAGCCAGCCAGCCAGCCAGCCAGCCAGCCAGCCCCGGCCTCCATCACAACTTCCTTGCATTGCAAACTTCCACTGCAGTTCTCATGCTTGTCAGTTTGGAGCTATTTCCCCTCAAACTGTAATAGGATCAGGGCTCCGGGCTGCTTCCACATGATTGATGAAAGATTAAAAGGATTGTTGAGATTGAAGGCACATTTAACTCCCTACTGAGGTCCAATTTCTTGTCCTTGTGCTGGCAGTGGGGCTGCCACCATGCAGATGAGAAGATCACTGCAGTGAATGTCAATAATGTGAAATGGCTGTGAGAAAGTCTTGGGGACATGGCAACAGGGACAAGCAGGCAATCATTTTTAATCAGACTATTCTCTTTCCTCGGAAGAACTACTGTAAGTTATGGTCACGGAGGTGAGGGGGGAAAAAAAATAAGGATTTGAAAAAGGATAAGGGGGACGTGAAGAACAAAATCTGCTTTCAAATACCAATGACAATAGCGCTGATTTCTGCAGATACTGATCTTAGATCGTGTACTTTAACCCCTCAGGAAACGTTTGACAGATATTTGATTCAAGACAAATGGCCTCATGCAAACCTAATTATCAACTTTTCCTGCAAGAGGCTCTAATAATCAAGAGCGTTTTCATGTGCCTTTGCTTTGTCCTTTACGCCTAAATGCATTTAGGATTTGTTATCAGCGGAGTACATGGCTTTTTAACGGATGAATCCGGAACTAGCATTTCAAGCTAAATCTCAAGACAGATGTTAAGCATTTTATTCCAGGAGCGGCACATAGCGTCAGCTGCCACTTGTGTTCCTGTCAGGATCCTGCGGGGCATCCATGTCAAGCCGAATGTGTAGGAGCCCTGTAATTAGAGGCAATACTGCTAAATAAAGAATCAGCAAATGAAAGATATGAGGCCGTAACTTATTATTTTTTATAGAGTAGGACGTTCTCAGCTGTGACATGCAATTATGTGGGGTGTAACATAAACTAAGCACCTTGAAGTGCCAACCAGTCATTACCGGTGGACAGATTAATTTGATCGAAGCACTTTATTAATGCTTTTATTGACTTTATAAAGCTGCAGTCTATTGCACTTTGTGTCACCGTGGTCCGCGTGCGACGGCTAACGCGCCCGGCCGACTTATTCGTCTGAAACGGAAACGCCGGGCGAGGTTCGCCCTTGAAAATTCCGCCCTCGCCGCGTCCCGAGCCACCGCTCCGTGGAGGCATATGATTAAAGGAGAGCAACAGCGATAACGACCGAGTGTCTGTCAAAATCAAGTCGCAGCCCCGGCGCCCTGACAGCGTTGCCTTAATGTGGGCTGAAGTGTCGTGTCAGGGTCTAGGGTCAATTTACCAATTCAGCAGTGCATTAAGTCATTGCCTAAGCCAGCTCACCTCCGCTGACAATTATTAATATGTGGCCCTAAGCAGAAAATAGCTGTAACGTGTCACCAGAGACACCTTCGGTAGCAGGCTATTTGAAAAGTACAGCAGCTTATTCATTGATGCATGCAAATGTGTTGGATGCTACGCAGAAGATGAATTACAAAGCAGGTTTAGTTTGTAATATGTCACACACACTCATACAGGGCTCAGCACTCACACATGCATCATCATAAAATGCAAGCCTTGTAACAATAATATATATTTTTTTTATTTATTTATTTTTTTTTTTGTGTGGTTATCCAATTTCCTCCAGCTGAATACAAGAACCTTGTTGAGTCATCTGCAATTGATCAAGGCAATTGAAATAGAAAATCTCCAAGCGCAGCGCTCCCTCTTTGAGACACAGGGAAGCAGTCCTTGATCAGTTCACGGAGTGCGGTGTGAATATGAATGTAATCAGGGTGCGTTGCGTGTACCCCACTCTGACGACCACTCAGAGCCATCAGCCATTATCAGCCGGCGAGCAGCAACTCTGGTCTGACCTCATCCGCCGCGCCGTCCCTCACAAAACGCCTGAGTTATGACTTGCGCCGGGGGGAGGGGGGAGCCCCTCGCCTGTAAATGAGCGCGGTGCGAAGCCGAGTCTTCATGCGTGTCACGAAGAGCCCATCATTACTTTTACAGGGGTTGATTTGAGTCACAGCCTTAACATATGGGTTATGATGACTCAGACAACAGACACAGTACACATTATGAGAACAGGGGGTGTTCGAAAAAAAGGCAACAACGAAGCCCAGTCTACATGCAGAAGGCGTGATTTATAAGACTCATTACTTTAAAGGGCACTGTTTTCTCTGCGTGACACGCACCTATGGCGATGAGCAGTAACTGCAGTTGTGTCTTTGAACCTCATTTCAGTGCGACTCTTCGCAGTCAGTAGGAAGTTGTCATCTGGGTCATAATGGCTGTGTAACAAAAGACTTCCAGTCGTCTGCCTTTTTCTTTGTGCAGGCGTACGAACGTTTACTTGCAACTCAAACGAAGGAGGGAAAAAAAAAAAACACGGTATGCATGTGGGGGGAGTTAAAAATAGATTTACAGTTTTACAAACCGCATCCAGTTCACAGAACAGCATATGCAAGGACTTTGATAGAATTTCCTACTGGGCCTGATCATCATTGTGTTTCCTCATTTGGCAATAGTGACTTAACAGACTATTATGTAAAGCAAATGCAAAGTAAAAAAAAACAAAAGCATTATGTTGCATCACTTGATGCTTAACTAGCAGGAAAAAAGTGAATAAATCATCCATTATATATCCTTATATATCCCTTAAAACAGGGGACTTTTTCAGGTCAAGGGCTCCCAAACTGATGGAGAGATTAAGTAGGGACCCCCTACCTACTACTTATATGTGTTCTATATTAAACTCTATCACTGTTCACAAATACACATTATTATTATCATTTTGCATTCAATAGTAAGCTACTCATATAATACACAGGTTCAAATATTCTTTTTTTCATTTCAAACATGTGCAACAGCAGGGTGGCCATGCAACTGATTTAAACATAAACATAAACACCTTCCTTTACTAAAATATGTTGGATTCATGTTAATGTGAATTTTAAGAAATTGAAATTTGTGGGGGAAACCGAACCCTCTGGAGTCCAGACCATAATTGGCCATTTTTGACTACTTTTGGTTTTACCTTTGTATTTCATCTTAAAAATGGGGTCATTCTTTTCAACCAACCTCACCTGTGTCATTTTACAATTTGATTTTTCATTTTGACAAAAAAAAAAGCCATTTCTAGAACTTGAAAATCTAAAGTGTACGTTTCAAAAGCTTATGTACAGATTTAGCAAACAACAAAGCTATTCCCATTAAAATGCAGGAAATGCATCACACATTTTTGTATTTAATTGTTTACAATCAGGTGTAACAATAAGTAATAATATCCAAATCTCTGGCTTATGTCTCTTTGGCTGCAGTCACTCCATAGACTCACAACTTTTCCCTCTTCCTTAGCAACGATTGACACATCATTTCCTGATTGGTTGATGAGATGCATTTTTTCACCAAATGGGAAAGGGGCTGTCATGTTTTATTTTTATTTTTGAGCATTAGAAACTAGCTAGCGATCTCCTCTTGCTAGCGTTTTGCCTTTCACGGTTTCTCCTGTGCACCAGCACAGAATATCATGAATATCAACATGACGTCAATATTCAGGAAAAAGTGTGCCGTAAATTATTTATAGTAAAGTATATTATTTAAAGTCTAGTCTACTCCTCGACTCCAGAGGGTTACAAATAAAAAAATATATATAAAAATGTCCAATCAACCAAAGATTTTGTGACCAACCTGCAGTACCTCTGCAGAACCCCTAGGGCAGGTGTTCTCAAACTTTTTGGAGCTAGGGACCCCTTACAAGGGAGAAAACTTTAAAGGACCCCCTCATTCTCTTCACTCCAATTAAACATATGTTTAGCACCATTTGTGATTCCAGATGCCATAGGAATTATTTGTTTTAAACATTTCAAACTAAATACTAACCTTGGGCTTAGCATCACTCGAAGTGGACGTACTGAAATATTTGTCCACTGTCGCAAGCAAGAAATGCTAAGCAGTACAGAAGCTGTGTGGCAAGTGCCTTGTGAGTAAAGCGACAGATGCAGGAGAGTGACTCGTGACAGATTTACGTGGTGTCACAATCATATCAGACTTTTTATTGACCCAAAGCTAACGTAGGAGGGAATAGTTGGTTTAATACGTTGGTTTTATTGAAGGAGCGGTCTCCACATGTAATTATGCACCTTTTAAATGATATATTTATTACAAATTATTTTGCAGACCCACAAGCTATGGCTCGGGGTACCCCCAGGTGTCCGGGGACCCCAGTTTAAAACTGTGAAACATGTTTAAAACTCCTACAAAGGATAATTTAGGGGAGGATAATTTAATTTTTAACAAAAACAGCTTGAACATGCTTCGTCAACTAGTTCTTGTCATGAGCAGAAACATTATACAATACTCTTATACTGTTTGTCTAAAGATGCCTTTGCCCATGCCGTTCTTTAATGTTTTGTTCCATACTGAAGTTAAATTAGAGCTAGTGCTGGTTTTAATATCCATAGTAGTCACAGTTTGAGAATGATTCTTTATGAGGAAGAGGTTTGAGTGAGTTTTCCTTATTATGCTCACTGTTAGCATTTGAGTAATTAGGCCACTTTACAAAGGCTTTATATAAGAGACTCGCCACACTAAATACAAAGTGTTTCAAAGTGGTTTTCTGTGAGTGCGAAGCCATTAATATTCACCAATACAAACCTCAGCTGCGTCCACGTCTGCATGTGTGGATCTAAAAATTAGGGCACCATCTACCAGCAGATATAAACGCCTTTGAAAGTCATTCTTTCAGAACAGCCCCTTTTCTCTTCCACATCCTGCTACTTTGATAACGTGAGTGGTCGCCAATAATTGTCATTCCTGTCAGAAATGTATTAAATTTCGTATTAAATTACATCCAAAAATACCCATTAAAGAGAACAGTCGTCTTTGTCGATCTCTGAGAGGCGCGCAATTGTCTGACTTTAATAAAGAATATGACGCTAGGGGGATGATGTAAGTGTTCTAAGAATTCAACAGATGGCTTAGCACAAGGCGATACAATGAACATTTATCAGAGGTTCAAACGCTTTGGGGGACAGATTATCATTTAGAAGTATGCAGTAGCATTGGATGTGCAACTGTATACAACAAAAACATAGAAAATGGTGACTTATCAACATATCTAGAGCTGAATGGCTGATTTGACTGAACCATTCAAAGGGTTTGCATTATATTCCTTTGTAGTGCACGATCACATTTCTATACATTGTGATATTGCTATGAATAGCTCAGAAGAAAACATTTTCCTTCCATGAAAAAGCAAATATTACATTTGTAGTTTAAGAAAAATGCTCAGAGTGTCTTTGACAATTCTCATAAATGCTGGTTTAATCTTTAATTATCCAGCGAAGGTTATAGTTCTTTGTGGAAGAGTATTCCAGCATATGTAAATCGAATGCTCAGCTATTGCCACTGCACAGCTGCGCCTTGTAAAACAATTCAGAGCTGAAAGTGGCGGAGTTAAGTAAAGTGTTCTTTCATCGAGTCTTGAATATAGTTATTTTGAACATTTCTTTTATGGGGCTGTGATATAATATGGGATTCTATGCAATATATCTTCTGTGACACTCTGGTCCTTAATTCTCAGCACTTTTTCACAATTAAATTAATAGTGACAATATACAGTATGTGTCGGTGACCCCATGGGGTCTGCAGAGGTACTACGGGGGCAGGGGGTCGCAAAATCTTTGGTTGATTAGGCATTTTTTATATATTTTTTTAAATTTTCCCCCACAAATTTAAATTTCTTTTAATAGACATTAACATAAATCCAACATATTATGGTAAAGTTATAAGGGACATCTTAATATTAAATGCAAAATGATAATAAAACTGTATATTTATAAATAGTACCAGGCTGAGTTTAATATAATAGGTAGGGGGTCCCTACTTTAGGGAGTCCTTGGTCAGAAAAACACTGAAGCCTGTTTTAGACCCAAAGCAAGCTGTGCTGCAAAAAACTATGCTCCAATACACATTTCCAAGAGATGATAAGACTTTCAGAAATAAATATGACTTTACAAGTTCAAATTCTTGAGGAATCTCTGCGTGACAACCAGTCAGAGCCGCTGCGTTTCCATCACGGAACAGCATCCGTCACAGGATTACTTTTGTGCCAAATTAGCACTGCTGCTGGAACTCAATTCTGTTCAATATTGACCAGCGGGGACTGCGTTTCCGCCCACATGCTTATTGCCTCCAGTCAAGATTGTGTGAGATGACCCGACATGTCATGTGACCCCGTCGAGGGCAGCACCTGTGAGCTTCCTCAGAGAGCGTCGCGGCTGATAAATGAGTCCGAGGTGACGGGCAGCTGATGGAGTGGCTAGCAAAGGTCACGATGCTTGGGGAAGCTCCATTCTGCTCTCTCATTTCAATTTGGACCAACACCATCTTTTGCAAATGCCTGATAACCTCAGCCAAAGGTCAGTCTGGAGGAACCAAAAATTCATCATTTGGTTCAGGTTCTTCCCTTTTCTATTAGCCAGTTCAAATGCAACTTGTTGGTTGAAGCATCGCTGGTTACAAGAAGGAAGGCATCTAATTTAGTGCACTGCGGCTCTGCCAAATTAGGCTGCATGCTGCTTGCACTTAGGGGTAGCTACTAACTAACAAGGCCCCACAGTGTGGTTAGCAGAGATAGACGCTGGAAGCATGCAGAGCGTTTGTGCATATGTGTATTTGTGTTACTTGACGTATATTACTTCTTCATATCCACGCGCCCATTGTGTTTTATCACCGCTTCGCACGCACGCATTTATTGGGATTGCTTTCAGTATAATAAAGCCTCTAATTTCAGAGGAGACGCTCTTGAAAACAGACGGAGGGATTTTCAAGAGCACAGAACAGGATTTTTGTTTCTTTCTTCTTTTTTTTTTTTTACCCAATTAGATGTTTTGTCAGCTTCACACCTTTGCTGTGGCGATATCCGCATCCTCGCTCGCACGCATCCTCCCTGCTAACGGCGCGTATTGTTTTCACGGCGTTCATTTGTACGCGTTTGCGAGCGCGCGCACGCACGAGGGAGTCGTCGTCGTCGTCGAGTGAGATGGAGGGACGGGAAGGTGGAGGACGTGATGGAGTGAAAAGGGGAAGAGGAGTGCAATTTGTATGGCAGAGCAGACACCTCGCAGCACATATGGACACAGGGGACAATTGACCTGAATGCTATCGGCACTCACCCATACTTACAACTGAAGATGGTCTTGATAAAATGTCATCTTTGAAATGGCCATGTGGCCCTGCAGCCAGTCTGCGCCCCTGATTGGAGGAGGCAGGTGTGAATACTTTGAAAATAATGCCCTTTGCCGACTCCTGCAGTTAAAATTTGCATCACAGAGAACAACTGCGAAATGTCAGTGGTCAAAATTCAAATAATCTTGGCTGTAGAATATAAAGCGCGGCGTACCCCTGGTGTTGATAGAAAATGTAATGAAATGACCTCTTGTCCCCAAGAAAAAGAGTGAAAAACTCATTTGCTTCAGTGAGTCAGTTTTAGGAAGTGAAAATGTGAAGGGCAATTCACCCATGGAAATTAAACATATCCCTGGGGAAACATATCTAAATATGTAACGAAAATTGTTTTTTGTTTTTTTTTTTCCTTCTTCTTTTGCTTTCAGTGTTTTCTGGCGTGGCAAGTGGAACAACATGCAGTTAGGGGAGGCTGCTCTATTTTCATTTGCTTGAATTTAAAAATAAAATCCGACTCGGGGCAGTTGAACATTATTCACAGGATTTACAAGAGCACCATAAGCTACACATGATAACAGTACAGAGCTGTTGAACAAAGCCATTTTACAACGGCCTATTGAATTCCGCCCAAGTTCAGATCCTCAGGTCATTAGGGAGCTCTGCGTGTGGCTGGCTGCGCATTCCTAAGCTAGCTGGGTACGATTGTTTGGCTCGGTTCTTTACTTCATTAATGCACATGAACTGCTCCCGGGCACCCTTGTCAATGCTAATGAGCATATTAGTTTGCTCCGAGACCAGCCCCTGTCTTTTGATCAAGTTAATACTGGTCGAAGATACAGGGGAACCTCGCACCAAAAGGACAGATGAGAGAGGAAGATCTTGAATCTCTGGTTCTTTAACTCGCAGCGTTGGGTTCCTCCACTCTCTTTTTCGACCACATCTGCCAAATAGAGCCGGTGATTAAAAACCAGGCAGCACTGGAGGTTTTTTTTTCCTCGCGCTCGAAAGCAACATTTTGAGTAATTACTCCTGCAAGTGAATCAAACAAAACCTGCTCTTTTTCTACAGGCCCTTTGGTCAAAGAAGAAAGCAATCTGTTCTGTTTAATGGTGCCACAGTTCATTAGCATGTGATTTTGAGCTTGAGTTTTTGCAGCAATATCCTAATGCAGGAGTTCGCTGCCTCGGCGGTGTTATATCCGTGCCTTAAAGGGATACCCAGAAGGAGCCAGTCGAGAATGAAGCACTCACCAGCCAACGCATGCATCTTCTCCCAAGCTCAACGGGGGGTTGCATCGGAGGATTGAGAGACGGTGTTTAGACACATTCGGCAAAAAATATGACCGCTTGGAACATACTGATCATGTGGATGAATGGCGGAGAAGTCTATTATGCTGAGGGTGAGGCGAAATCTATTCTAACAGCTGTCAAATCATGCTGACCGCAGCCTCCATTACTTGAGAAGTATGGCTGCAAATTACAAAGTTTTTAAATTTACAAGGGGTGAATGTTGGATAAATGCTCAGTGGAATCATATTCATATCTTGCTTCTTTCAGTATGGCAAGCACAAGGACGAATCTAAATGAATTGCATGAAAAAAATTGTTGGATTTCATTCAGTAAATACGTTAAATACACTTGCAAATAGAGAGCAGACTGTTGACATTCCAAAAACTACAAAAATGTTATTTGTGTGGCTAAGCTATCCCTGCTATTATTACTCAGCATGGATTGATGACAAATGTGTTGTGAGGAACAACTAGTTTGGGGAGGTGTGAAACATTGAATTCTTTACAATCAGCCCACACAGTGTGATTCTCAAAAGAGCAATATTGCCATAGGTGGGAGAGAAAATGCACCGTGCACAACGCGCCGGTTTGCCGAGCCAAAAAAATGACAGATTCATCTCGGCTACTTAAAAACACATCTCATTAATAAAAGCAAAGGTGACTGATGATTCGGATTACTTTTAATTTGTTTCACACCCACGTGCGTTCATGGCTGCGTGCACCCACACACACACACACACACAAACACACTACGACTGTGCTTACAGTGATGACTACAAAGCACAACAGACCGTCTGCATCATACTGGGGAGTTCAGAACATACTTGGCTTCTACTATGGCAGTACTCTCAGATTCTGACAATCTGTCTCCCACACAGCATGAAGGCTCTGGATGAAATGCGGCTATAGAGGAGCTGCAGAGTAAGATACTTTAATCTCTCAGCTACATGTGATCGGGGCTGGACACGTGTAATTAAGCAAACAGAACGGATGCGCGGCACATAATGAGGACGGACAATGTCAATGAACATTCATATCTTCATTACCTCGCGCTCCCCAATCAGCAGCGGCCGCTACGAGTCCCGAGAGAAAACAGAAATAAAATGATGCGGGAGGGAGTTTGAGACAAAAAGAAGCCGTGGGTGATGATAGATGGGGGGTGAAAAAAAGCGTATGAATCTGGCCAGAATCACAAGCATCCATCGCCACCTGTCAGAGAGTGACTAATTTCAAAGTGGGAGCCCGGCCCTGGCAAGCTGAGTGCCTCGGGTCAAAAGAGCCGCTTGGGTTACAGCGAGGTGCTCTGAACCGGCTGGGAGATAATGACTGGGAGCTTACATGACACACCATGCACACAACCTTGTTACAGAGGCTGTCCCGGCAATGGAACCTCACGTCCGATCAATCACACCGGGAGTCGTCGCCGCCGCTAATACAGCGTGGCTATTGTATGTGGACTGTGTGGCGGTGCACTCCTGGAAAAGCGTCCACCTGTAAGGGAGGCTAGTAGATTAATGCTGCTGACAAGAACCTTGCGGACGATGGCACGTAAGGAATGTGTTGTTCACTAACCGTGGAGTCTTCCAGGGACTGTAGGAATAGCACGAATGAATGCTAAGTGATACTGAAAATGGTCACCATCAAGCACATTTAACCCTTTAAGAGGATGAGGATAAAAAAAAAAGGCTTTTGGTAGTTGAATTAACTCACTGATGGACAAAATTCAAAGTGTTTGGGAATTTGCGTTTTCTGAAAAATAAATAAATAAATGCGACGGAAGACTGGGGAGCCCCATGGAGAGAGAGTTGTTTGGAGGAATTTGTTGGTAAAAACCAAGTTAGTTACCCCATCCAGACCAAAGCACAACCTCCCAGTGTTCAACGACACTTTAAATTTTGTCAATGGCGCAAACTACTTTGCGTTACGGTAATTCAAAAACCACAAGCTTTAACATTTGGTTTTAAAATATAACGACCATGCAATGCCATGACTGTCACTCAGTTATACTACTAATGAAATAAACTCCCCCGTCTTGTGGGTATTGACAACCTGGTAAGTGGAAATTCTCGATGCGAGTTCACAAGTTGTTGACCAAACGGCATAGTATAGGCAGAGCTAGAGCTTCTTGTCGTCACTGTTCTCTGTCTCAAAAGAAAAGCACCTTTAAAATTGCAGGCTTCACCCAGTGCTCTTGCTATTTAGTGGTAGGACAGTCCCGGACGGTAAATCTTTGAGGAACTTTATGTTTGTCAATCAAATCTTGCAGAGCCACTAAATGGCCTCACATTGCCTCAAGGTGGAGACAAGCTCGGCTTGTTAGCAGCGAACTTCACGTCGCTTATCATCGCTACAACTGGCTGAATTTCATTACATTACATTCGCCCATCGTCACTTGTCTCCAACTCGCTGCTAGTCGCTTTGTCTTTGTATGACCATTTTAGCCTCTGAGGCTTCCAGTTGCCTAGCAGCACACTTATACAGGATTTATTACTGTAACTCTGATGTTTGTCTCCAATACTGTGCTATACATTATTGGTCCTTCAGCTGGGTTGCAGCAAGGACCCATCATGTAAGCATCTGAAGGCTGCACACCTTCTACAGCAACTGCTGCTGCTGTTAACAATACTGATGTATTGCGAGTGCAGAGAGTAATACTACTGTTGTGATTACAGATGCTACATCCATGGTGCCAGACTATAACTACCCCTTCTAGTGATTCTTAAGAGGTAGACTCCTTAAACTACACTAAAGCTTTAGAAAAGCACACAGGATCCTCTGGTATAGTTGGTCAGGGCTTCATCCTCATACAGCAAGATAATGTCCCAAAACTTTAGTCCAAGCTCTACCAGAACTACTTCAGGACAAAAACAATATGGAAAGCTTAAAAATATGGAGTGGACCATGGCTGAGTCTCGAGACTTTGACCACACAGAGCTGGTTTGTGATGAATTGGACAGAAGAATGAAAGCAAATCACCCTACAAGCGCCACACATTTCTGGGAACTTCTGCAACACAATTGGGAAGATCTCTCTGAAAAATAATTGATTTCCATTTTAGGAAGAAAGAATGTCACATGTTAAATCAGCCAAATATGGTTACTATGATGAGTCGAAAGTTTAGAATAGATAAGTGGAACCATTTGAAACAGATACCTGTAAGCACAAAAGAGTGGAACAAAACATCATTTCAAATAGTAAAGTAAAAGACTGCAATAAAAAGTAAAATAAATAAATCAGGTCAAAGCATATTCACCTTACAATTATGAAGGATAATAAGACAGATTCATTTTTCCTCTGAGCGCTCCTCCAATTGACTGCTCTAAAGCCCACATGTTTCATATTTGCAGTCTGGACTTTGGAAATACAAATTCACAATTAAGTATCTCCCTGTCCACTATCTTTAGCGAACCAGGCTCCTGTAATGAAACAAAAATCATTTTCAGTGCTACCAGAATAACACAAGGTAGTAATCTCTTAGTGTAAGGTCCTGTGACCGCCATAATAATAAACCTGAGCACTGGATCATAGGTTAGGTTGCTCTCTGAACTCCACTGAAATTACATCCTCCCCTCCACCCCTCCAATATCCCCGTCAGTTCCTGCTATAATAAAAACTATTAAATGTGTTTGATCTCTGCACTCATTATGACAAGTTGCTTGTAATTATGGTCATACAGGAACTAAATGCTGGATTTTAGTGTAAGATAAATTGCAATATTTCCATTATTGGCTTCTGCAGCGTTGGATTTCTTAGATAATGTCACGCATATAAATTGATCTTCGGAGTCGAGAGGAGGCTGCCTGTATTTAAAAAAGGCTGCTGGAAAGGTCTGGTTGAATGACAGGGGCCACGCTGCATAGTCAAAGAGATTTGTTAAAAGGTGTAGGATGCTTCAGGCATCAGCAGTTACTGTGACACAAATGGTAATAAAAGGGTTTACAGGAACATGGGATTGTATGTAGGAGACACTCATCCATAATTTAACAGCAGACGATTTAAAAGGCTCAGCCCATCCACTGCAATGTACTCTACTACTCCTGTCTTACCTCCAAAACCTCGTAAAAATGTCAAAGATTGAAGAGAGAAAAAACATCAGCCTGCACCCACTTTTGCCAACCAGCATCAGAACGTCCAAATAAAAAGAAGTGTATTTCGGCTTTCAGATTTATTTCTCTGGATTTTTTATTAATTTGGATTGTCATTAATGTTGGACTGGAGTCTGACAGCTGAAACTGAACGCATGTAGGCAATCATCTGGTTGGAAGAGCTAGCTCCTCACAAATCCGTGGGGTTTAATTTCTTTAATTTACATCTCCCTTCTCACATTCTTTATCTTGCACGGCATCGAAACAGGAAAATCCTACTGTTTGAATTAATTTATCTTTCATTTAAAGCTTCTTTTATCCCTTGAATATTAAATACTCCATTTGAAGGCAGCACATTGCTGCCTTCTTCTACAACAATTGCTGCTGCTGCTACCTCTGCTATACACAGCATACTCCTTATACCACTGCTAGAAGGCTGACTGCAGCTTTGCCATAGTATTGCTCTCAAAGCTAATTAAAGAAAAATGGAACGAAAAACAAATGCACTAAACTGGAAACACCTGCTTTTTAAATGAATTTATCTTACAAGAGTTACAGTAATACTGCAAAGAAAGCCTGTTTTCACAGCCAACTTTCAACACAGAGAGCTACAGAAGTGTATCTAACACATATATTGTTCCTGAGATTAATTGCAAATGCTAATTTTGTATTACAGCGGCAGAAAGGGTGAGGAAACCTATGCACTTATCAGTATGCCTTTGACGCTAATGATTGACTGATTATTGGCGTTGTCAACTCTGTGGTACCCCTGCTGAGAAATATCTCAGTATGTAAGTACATTCTTCAGTTGGCTGATAAGTCCTTATTTTAATTAGTTTAGCTCTGTGAATTTTAAAAAGAAGCCGTGAATTCTAGATTGTTGTCACAGTTGCAGGAGCATAGAGATGTAGAAATTAAATAAAAACAGACCATAAAACGTTTCAAAGGATATACATGAAAGCAAAAGCACGTAGTTTATGGGGCACCATTTGTAAAGTTGTGCATGTTAAAATGAACATGCAAACTTTCCTACATTTACCTCCAAAATACTTTTTTACTTTTCCCATTTACTAAATGTTAAATCTAAATGTTAAAGTTAAATCTAAATATTAAATGTTAAATCTAAATGTAAATGTTAAATATAAATGTTAAATGTTAAATCTTTATTTTGGTACTTCCACTGAACAGTAGCGTCAATTAGCATATTAGCTAAATATTTAGTTTCACCAAGTGCTACTTTTAACATTTAGATTTAACATTTACATTTAGATTTAATAATTACATTTTAAATTTAACATCAAACATTTAGATTTAACAATTTAACATTTTGATCTAACATTTAGTAAATGTGATTTTAAAAATTGACTTAAAAAAATTCACACATAATTTTTTTTAGTATTTTAGAGCTAAAAGTAGGGAAAATTGCATGTTCATTTGAACATGCACTACTTTACAAACGGCACCCCATAGTAGCTGTAACTGCAGTACTTTCATATACATAACATTTAATTGATGTTTAAAATTATATTCTTCGCAAGCGTATGGAAGCATTGTTTGCACTGTCTCGTGTGACTTTGTTCAAACACCATTACAATCATTCTTCTCTAACGTTTTGGACAGTCACGTCATCTCCACAGAAACAGGAACTGTCCCCTTTTAGTGGAGTGATTACAGCCATTTCCAAGGTGTCCTCTTTGTCAGGAGCATTGGTTGGTGCCCGGGAAACAGCTTTCAAGCCGTGGTTGCCAGCATAAATGATGTGTGATATTAATGAAAGCATTAGAGAATAATTTAGAAAGAGGGTCGTGTACTGTATTTCTTAAAGGTGTAAATTACTTCCTCGTAAAATGAGCAGAGAATATTACTTTCAAAATCTGCTCAAGCTGTAACCAATTACACTGGTAAAATGGTCTTAACGTGATAAGAGCCTGAGCCAATTTTTTAAAAATCCGAGATGTGAATTGTGACCATCAGAGTGAATGACTGCAAAACCGAAGATGCTCTGTAAATCGGGCCATTGCCAGCCTTAGATGATATTCCCTCGAGAGTCATATAAAATATCTCTTCCGCTGGACAGCTGATTTAACTACAATTCTGACACTAAGACCTCATGAGCTCGGGTTATGACCATATCTTTAACCTGAGGAAGAACTACAAACAGAAGCGATCCAGTGCACAAGCACACTGGCTGCGGAGGTTACACCTTCGCGGAAGAAAAATCCCATAGAAACATTTTGTCCCAAATATAGCAGAAGGGGGGAGAAGCGTGTTAAGGTCAAAATCTCCTGAGGAGAGTGACTCTACCCAACAAATTGTGTCAGTCGTGAGGTTACCAAACTCACAGAGAGAGAGAGAGAGAGTGCAGGGCTATTTTAGCCTCGGACTCGAAATACAGCATCCTTTAAAGCAGTTTAATAAGCCGCCGGAATCCGAGTGGTTCCCGCGGGTGGAAGCCGGGGGCTCCTCCTGACAAGGGAGTGGGTGGGTGGGGGGGCTGCTTCTTGTTCATTGCCTGGGGTGACGTGTGTAATGCACAGAGAGCAGCTGAGAAAACATTTCGTTGGAGACGGACCGTCCCAACCTGCCATTTCCCAACAGCTGGAATAATAAATGCGCTGATTTAAGACGGTTTAAATCTACCTCCGTGGAACACAAATAATCTGAGGCTACAGGGAAGAAGATCAGTGGAGTAAAGCCTGTGTCACATGTTATCTCTTTAAATCATTCCACATTAGAGGCATTTCTATAATGTAAGTGGAAATATATATATATAAAAAAAAGTCTGCTTTTGTAATTTTGCAGCATATTTTGGTGATAAAATGTCCCTGCTCTCGACATGAAGTCTTTTGTCCCTGAAACTGGAGTTCTTGTGGGTGGTGCTGCTTCTGGTTTCTGTTCAGCTGCAATCAAATCTCATGCTGGCAAACGTGTTTGTTTTGTGTCCCTCTCAAGAAATCTCTGGAATATGCGTAGAGTACGTCAGCGTGGTTAAATATAAACCAAGAGATGCAGACTGAACAGTTACTTGAAGCTACCCTATAACGCTTAGCGTGTAATACGTATTAATGTGTATGTGTTCTGAATTTAACTGGTTCACTAAAACTGCACCGGTTAGGGAACGTTTTAATAATTTTAACACTGTGACTGGGTACTTCAGAATCATTAATATCTGTCCACCCTTCACATACGGATAAATTGCAATTCAAATAACGAGCTAAAACGCTGCAAAGCAATTACAACACTGGAACATGAGAGGTTTGACTGAGTCAACATAACTACAGAGTGATGGTGAAGGACGCCAAATTTCACACATGATGCTTAACAATATTCGCACCATGGCAATGAGGATAAGTCATAACGCTGAGGTTCATTATAGGCCTGTTAACCCAGTTTTCATTTGTGAATACATAAAGCTCTCAATCTTAACAGTTGTCTGTACTTTTTTTTGTATCCTTTTGGATTGAAAGACTACATTAGCCAGCTGGTAATGGACACAACGGCAACTGGGTCCCTAATTCACTCTCACATCCAGTTCATTTCCATTAGGATGTTCACAGCAAGGGCTGTGAACCTTTAAACTCTCCTCTGATCAACAGAGGTGACAAAATACTACAGCATGTACTTGTCAATGAAAATCAAGGAATTAAGGGCTCTCTTAGGTAAGTGCATTATGGAAATCCCCAGGGAGCTAAAAGGCAAATTAAATGTGAAAACCCATAGCACAAGTTTTTAATTATTTTCCACGCTAAAGGGAACATTGGGAATAGATTCAGAGCTTCTTGTTTGTGCAGGTCGGGGAGAGACACTGGTTATTAAACTGCCCAAACAGACATGCACAGTGCAAAGAATGGGAAATAAATATATGAGAGCTGAGCCAAAATGTAATTAAGGAACAGAAAATGGATTTTTTTTTTCCGCCCCTTTGTCTTGATGATCTATTGTTTGCACCTATTTAAGGATTTATACAGCATGTTGAATGTCAAGGAGCAGAGAAAAGATGTGGCTCAGTGCCAAAAAAAAAAAAAAAAAAGGATCGTTCTGTCAAATGTTGTAAGACAAGTTTTGTGAAATGATGTGAAAGGCTTTTCTGGTTTGTGAGCGTTTGGACAAATGAGGATGTTCAGACAAAAGTGGCTGCTTATATGCATCAAATGTAAAAGTTTAATTGAGTAAAAACTTTTCATTTGCATACTATTATTATGAGCCAGAGCTGGATGCACTGAGTGTCATTTTTCTGTGGCACTACAAGCTAGATAGAATTTTTTTATGGGCAGATTTCTTCGCTGGATTAGTATAATCAACAGTAGTGTCCAGAAAACCAATACCAGAGGTAAATAGGGGATTGAGAGAGATGAACTGATAGACAGACACAGTGGAAGATACAGAACATGAAGGGTGTGTTGACATTGTAGAAATTGATGTTGAGTGAAAACCTTCCGGCCTCTAGGAAAACAAAAGTGGGATTTTCTGGTGAAATAGCTTCAGCAACGGTAGACTCAGACCTTGCACACAATTGTTGCTCCTCAACTCTGAAAAGCAGTCAGTGCGTTTACATGCACAACTTAGTCAAGCTATGGAAATAGAGAAAGTGTCCTCCTCCCCTACACTAGGTGGCGATCTGCGTGTTTTCAGCAGATTGATATTTCCGTTTGACATATTATGTCATATAATAAACAATCAAAGAACAACCAGATGGGCAACACTACAGCTTTTTTAATCTTGTGCACACTACTTATGGTGCAGATAAGATGCGCACTATCCCTCAGGTGGTTCTTCTACGGGCTCTGTTTACCTTCTTCTTCTGCGACCGGCTTTCTTGGATGTTTCTGTCTGGGGGTCATACGCCAGCACAGTGGTTGTGGCGCATGGTGGTGCATGCGCACGTGTCCAGTTAAAGTCCAATTAAGGCGTGTATATGTCGGAGAATATCGATTTCCAATTGCATTCTGGGTGTCTTAATCGAATAAGGAGAACTCCGAACAGCAACTTAAGTTGTCCAGTTAAAGTTGGATTAAGTGAATCATATTTTTTTTTCACGTGCATGTAAACGTACTGAATGATAGAGTCACCGTCATTGAGTGAGGCTCCCAGGTCAGTGAACCCAAAGAGTTACAAGTTGAAGCAGAAGCTACGACAACAGCGCCTGTGCAGACCCTAGCGTAACTGATGCACACCTCCCCAGAGGGGGAGAAGAAGACGCCGTCCATGAGGCGTCCCCTGTGAGTAGCTAAAGAGTGGACGTTAGGTTGCATGCCCTCTACGCGAAACCAATGTCATCACAATGTCCACAGACCACAGCTCCATTGGCTTGCTGCAATAGAGCTGAAGGTCTAGTCACATACAGAAGAAGTAGAAGAAGACCTCCCCAGAAATGTAACTACGTGCCGTGGCGTGAAAGCTGTGATTGGTCCGCTTGGTAGTAACGCGTTTCCACTTTAGTATTTCTGGCTTCTTCTTCATTGCCATGGCTTTCATATTGTTTTTGATCAATACAGATGGACCAGATTAAAGAAAGATTAAGTGAAGAGGTTCAGAGATACAAACATTTGTGTGACTCATGTTGGCGAAATTTCAGCGAAAGTTTCAGTCGCCTTTGTAGAAAGTGAAGCAGGAAATAGAAACAGTTACACGACTGGCAAAAAAAGATGTAACACCAACTAGCGTTGGGGTAGCCTTTTTACAGAGGGAGCCAGATTGACAAGCGCACATGTATAAATGGACTCACCGACCCTAAAAGAGACTTAACGTCATCTCGCGAAGCCATTCCTTTTACAATGGTCACGTTTAAAACGACTGAACCTATGTGCATTCATGTAAAAAAGCTTTGCAGTTGGTTGCCACTAATTTTCCTGTCACTCAAACGATAATTAGTTCATACTGGGTTTTTTTCTGTAACTACAGGAGTCTGCACGCTGAGATTTATCTGATGACTTCCAGTGGTTGCGCTAATTCTAAGCTACCAGACCAGCCACGCGACAAACAAATCAATCACATTAATGCCATATATGGTCACTTATAATGTAGTCAAAGCTGCCCTACTTCTTAATTCAGACAGTGTTGCCTTGAGCATATCTTGTTTTGCATGACTAGTCAGAGTTATTTAGTGTCTGTGCGTGTGGCATATTTCAAGGCCACAGGCAGGTGATCTCAGCGCTTTGTGTTGAGGCTAAATTCACAGAGAAAACCCTCAAGAGTTCGTATTACATTGACAATCTTTGCTGCCACTTTCACGACACTGATCTGCCAGTTTCTGCATAGTTTGAATGTACGCACACACATTACTGTATATTTGGACAGGCTGGCTGGTTGTCACATGGACAGCGGATTTCTTCTTTCTGCAGAGAGTTATAACCTGCCGGGATTACGGCCAGGTCAACTGTCCCACCATTCTGTAAACTGATCCGGCCAATGAGCGGCCCTTGCTATGTGTGTTCGGTTAGAAACTACGGCACACAAGTACGTATTAGGTAAAAACACGTCAATAGGATAATATCCGGAACTGCTGGTCAGTCTCAGATCCCGTCATGTGTGGTTTGGTTTGTTGGCTGTGGCAATCAGGCTATGCCACAGGGGGAAAGGAAAACATTATTTTCTCGCACGTTGCACCACAGTGTTAGTGACAGTCATTGCTGCAGACATTTCGTCCTGGAGTATTTGAATACAAACCACTCAGTGGAAAATCACGTTCCACGGTTGTGCTGCTGGTTTGCTCCTTTCGAACAATTTCAGTCTGGTTCTAAATCTCCCAGATTATTGTTCCCAGAATATCATATTACTATTATTTTTTTTATTTTTTTGCAAAACCTCAGTGCATTCTGAATCTGAATCAGAGTTAACAGGAGTATTTTGTTTTCTAGAAGATTGGAGGAGCTGCTCTAGCGATCCTAGTAAACATCCTTCCAAAATGCAATGGCTCACAAACATTTGAATGCACTTAGACTTAGATTTAGATAGACTTTAATGAGCCACAAGAGAAGTGCTTGGTCACAGTAGCTTAGTTGCACATAAAAAACTCTTGAGAACCACAGGTAAAAAGACAGATTAAATAAAATAAGTATAAGTAAGATTGAGTAAAATCCAGTAAACCAGAAATATACAGAATAAGCATATAAACAAATGTAGCAAGAAACAGAGACAGAAGAATTTATACTACATACATAGGAATGATAATAACATGCGATAATGTCCATTACCATGAATAACATGGAGTGATCTGTTGCACAAATGTGAGTTGTTGTAAAGTGTCGGGTATGAAAGAAAGCAAAAACCATCACGTTTTAGTAATGTGCAAATTATAATGGGATAACCAGAGGACTCCCGCAGCTGTTGGGACTGAGCTCACTATATAGTGAAACCCCTGCGGGGACACTAAATTTCAGCCCTCGAGTGTTATTGTAGGGCATAAGAACACCTTTTTACTTTAGGGAAATTTTTCAAAATTTTCATGCAGTTTATGAAATTTAATGAAGTTACCATGTAGGGTCCTGTGCCTTTAAGTGGCAAAAACATGTAAACAAGTATTTAAACCATTAGAACATACAGTCAGTGCAGATTCAGGGATTTATGCATTTGACTCTGACTTGACCTGAGAATGTTTCATTGATCTTACCTGAGTGAAAACCACATATTGGCAACCTCACTGAGAGTTACCATATATGGTTCCTTGCCCCATAAAGTGTTAATGCAGCGATCTGCACATTTGACCTGGATTAAAAAAAAATAAAAAATGCCTTGTCAGTTTGGGATTATTAAAGAAACTCTGGAACAAACAGTCGAGAAGAGAGAAAGACTGAAAATTAGATTTAAAAAAAGAAAAAGCAACCGTTGTTTTTAATCCAATTAGATCTCACTGTAATCTAGTAAGCAATTTTGCTCGGCATCTGCGCACGCTGCGTGTACTGTATGTGATATAATGGCAAGGTTATCGTCAACAGATCCGGCCTCACGCTCGGTCTCTGCAGCGGGTTGTCGGGCGGCTGACGCAAGTGTGAAAAGACAGACGTGTCGTAGTATTAATGGGAGTCCCTTTGGCAGGGAGCCTCGCTGACCTTGGTCTTATCTCTGCGACCTCATGCATGATTGATAAATAAAAATGAAACTGAAGATGTCTTCCAAAGCCGAGATATCTAATCTCATTATGAGCCGGGTTGTTTTGGGGAGGGATGGGGGGGGGAGTGAATGGGCCTTGTTGGTCTTGGCTGGCAAGGCATTTCATTTTGCAGCACTTGGCGGTGTTTACGCACAGTCAGACAGGGAGGGACTGGAGATACAAAACAATATCCCTGCAACTCGTATACACCTCAATGACAATTGGATACACTCATGGGTCAATAAATATTCCATCTCTCAGTAATAAAACACATGCATTAGATAGCAATTCTCTTTGTTACCCAATTTAAAGTAAAGTAAATGGCTTCAGACGGGATTGTGTACATGCTCCATCACTTTGCCTTGAGCAATTTGTTTACAGTTAGGTCTCTTGAACTATTGAAACAGAAAAGGCAGAGTTTACCCTTGATATCACAAAGCTCTTTATAGCTACACTTCTCCTCCCGCGTTAGAAGTCATCGATAAACATTTCATGCAGTAGACGAGTCGCCGCAGAAATATGGTTCTCAGCTGCGTGACCCCGTGCTGCACAACGGCAGCGAGTTGAAGAATTTACCGTAGCCGGCTGTTTGCCTTTTTATAGCTTTACGTGAAAAACATCCCATAGCTGAAAATAGAGCCTCAGTCATTGTAGCGTTGCTCATTTCATAAGAGGGAATATTATTTTATTTTTTATTGCTAATCAATAATAATACTCTAGAAAATGTTTATTCATAGACCTTCATATTCCTTTCAATCTCAGATCGCCGATAACTTCAAGATGAATTACTATGCAACAGTGTATGTGGCTATTAGTAGCCCTTTCATACGACCTACCAGAGGGTTTTACCGGGCAGAGTGTAACATAAAACCAGAGGAATTGTTTTCTTGTCTCAGCCTATGGTCTGTCTGTGAGTAATGATTGCCCACGTAATTACTTCCATGAACAACAGAAACCCATGTGCAGTATATTATTTCACAATAGTGGACTGAAGTTTTTGCAATGAGTACAGCAGAAAGGATTTTACCGTCAGCGCAGTAATGTTTTTTTTTTTTTTTATCAAGAGTGACCTGTGCCGCATTAGACTGTTGTATTAGATGCATGATAATTGACGGAATACATTCTTACTCTTTCTCTCTGTTCTGAGCAGTTTATTCCGCAATAATATCTCCGTTTGTTTATTATAAAATAGCGGGGTGGGTAAATTTTAGCTGAACTAAATAATCCGTCACCAACTAAACTGCCTCTTGAGGAATAAGAGCGTATTCTGGCAAAACTGAAGGAAAATGAAGATTTTATGGAGATCACAGAAGAGATGTTTCCCGACTCTACGAATGTTTTCATCTGGTGTTTACAGTAGGCCCGAGCAAATTACAGTAAAGGGTGCAGACAAATCCATCATGCCTGGCTTAAATTACAGGAACTGGAATCCGCCACAAGCAAAATATCTTGTTTCAGGGGGTCTTACAGGTTAGCAAAACTCCTACAGCGTGTGATCACAGCCCGTAGCGTCGCGTGTGGGATCAAATGTCACCGCAGCAGTTTTTTTTTTTTTTTTTCATATGCAACGCAAATCCAGATGAAAAAGGCGGATACCATTTGATCATGTCCACCGCGCACAGCCACGTTAACGGCATGATGTTTTCCACACCGCATCAGAGGGAAACGCAACCTTTATTTAGGCGTGTCCAATCTTTTGTGTCCAAGTCTCTGTGTGCACACATACGCACACTACAGCTACTCATAATTTAATTTCCCCTGTTAAGGACATGCTTAATTTTGGGGTTGTTTCCACAATTCTGTGTTCTGTTTGCCAATATTATTCTGTCCTATAGGGCAGGAGTCTTCAATGTTTTGCAGGCCATGGACCCCCAAACTGAGAGATTAGAGAGATTAAGTAGGGACCCCCTAGCTATCCATATTATCTATATATTCTATATTAAACTCAGCCTAGTGCTATTTATAGATATACAGTATTATCATTTTGCATTTAATATTAATCTATCCTTTACCCCTTTAATAAAATATCTTGGATTCATGTTAATGTGTATTGAAAGAAATTTAAATTTGTGTGTGGAAAAAGGAAAATACATAAAAAATGTCTATCAACCAAAGATTTTTTGACCCCCTCCTGCAGTACCGGCGCGGACCTCCAAGGGGTCACGGACCCCCTGTTGAAGATCTATGCTATAAGTGTATATGGTTTTTAGGCATTTTGATGGTCTTCAGGGGTCAGGGCTTCAGGACTCGTTTCCTTTTTCCATTTTGTTCTTTACAGTACCTACTGTTTTGTCAAACTATTGTAAAAGCAGTAAGAGGATGAGAAACAAACTCAATGCCTATGTTCCAGCATATATCCGTATTTTGCTTCTTCCTCTCAAAAATCTAATTATCACTCCATCTAACAATTATCATTTGATTAGTTACTCACCTTTGCATTTTATTCATCTAAAATAATAAATGAATGATCATTAAATTCTGGTGAAAGGCCTGTTGTCTTATCTCATTTTTTCTATCCTGGCCAACAAGTTTACTTTAATGCGTGAGATGGAAAATCGTTAAATCCTCCTGATATGAATTTGTAAGTGCAAATATTTGATTTAAAAAAAGAAGAACGTCAAAAACAAATATAACAGTGCAGTAATTTAACTTGGGTACATATTTGAGTTTCACGCAGTCATTTCATTTATCCTTGAAGTCAAATAAAACGCATCTGTTGTGAAGTACAAGGAGACACATACACACTCAGGCATGAGTGAGCAAAAGTGATAAATCGCTGCATATTTAAGGAAGAAGAGCTTTTGTTCTCTCTTCTTTCCCCGTCTCCTAACTGAAATTGGTTCAGACTCACTGGCATGTGCACCTCGTATGATGGATGACAAGAAAGTCGCCCTCTAAACTGGTGACCGTGACCTTGTTGGTGCAAACACGCCGGCTCATCCTGACCCCTTACTGATAAAAAGGCCGAACTCATCAACGTGTCCTCCCCATCAGTCAGCCTTTCCCACCACCACGGTCTCCACGTATCCTCCCTGAGGTTCCACTGTGCACAACACTCAGGTTTAGACAATGAACCACGACGTTCCACATGCAGCGAGTGTCAGTGATACAAAGTAGGTACGTTTGGAATAATGGAAAAACGACTTTTGGACATTCTAGTTCATAAGTGGCTCTACTCGCTTCATAATCCAAATGATCCCTGAAACAGTCACTGAACTGTTAAATTGGACTTATATTTATTCATGAGCTGCCAACTGCAAAGGTTATCCCTGTAGGTGACAGGGTACAGTTAGAGCCATGTGACCCAGACACAGAAATGATTTTTTTATATATATATTTATACATATCTTGCGATGTCGGCGGGTTAATGATCTACGTATGTGCAGCATGATCGGCACGACGGTGGCTGTCATACAGACATTCACACTTTCTTCTTTAACTGCTTCTCCTCCAGAGCAAGGGGCGTCAAATTCCTTTTAGTTCAGGGGCCACGTACAGCCCAATCTGACCTCAAGGGGGCCGGACCAGTAACACAACAGCTTATTACCTGGTAAATAACGACAACTCCAAATGTTTCTCTTTGCTTTAGTGCAAAAAAGTACAGCTACATGTAATGAACAACCGTGAATTTCTTAAGACGGACAAGGTGCAAGTGCAGTTTCTGATTTTATCAAAAATTATCTTCCCACACCTATGGCCACTTTAGAATCACCATGAACCCAACAAGCATGTCTTTGGACGGAGAGAACCCACGCAGACACAGGGAGAACATGCAAACTCCACACAGAAAGTGGGCCTTTCTCCCTGCGCCTGCGTGGATTCTCTCCTCCTACCGTCCAAAGAGGTTAATCAGTGATTCTAAATTGGCTTTCTCACCCAGTGACAGCTGGGACACCCTCCAGCCCCCTCCAGAGGACAAGCGGTTACAGAAAATGAATTAATGCATAGCACTGTGCAAAAGTTTTAGGCACTTTGTGCAGCAGATGAAAAACACATCAAGCTTATTTCCCTTCCAAATTAGAAGATGTCCAGTAGAGCTATTAGCTCAGAACTGGCAGAAACCAGTGGGACCCAGGTACAACCATCTACTGACTGGTAAAAATCTGGCCAGAGGTGGTCGTCATGGAAGAGTTGCAGCCGAAGATCCATCCCTCTGACATGGAAACAAGGCCAAGAGACTGAACTACAGGGGTGTAGAAAATGGCAGCAGGTGCTCTGGACTAATGAGTCAAAATGTGAAATATTTGTCTGTAGCAGAAAGCAGTTTGTTCACCGAAGGGCTGGAGAGAGCTACAATAATGAGTGTCTGCAGGCAACAGTGAAGCATGGTGGAGGCTCCTTGCAAGTTTGGGGCTGCATTTCTGCAAATGGAGCTGGAGAATTGGTCAATGGTGTCCTCAACGCTGAGAAATACAGGCAGATACTTATCCATCATCAGAACCATCAGGGAGGAGTAAGATTGGCCCCAAATTTATTCTGCAACAGGACAAATACCCCGAACATACAGCCAAGGTCATTAAGAACTATCTTCATCATAAAGAAGAACAAAAAGGGATTATATGAAGACACAGAAGGATTTGAGGAAGCCTACATCCACAAAAGATCTGTGATTAGTTCCCCAAGATGTTTGGAACAATCTACCAGCCGAGTTCCTTCCAAAACTGTGTGGATGTGTATGTAGAAGAACTAATGCTGTCTTGAATGCAAATAGTGGTCACACCAAATATTGATTTGATTTATATTTCTCTTCTGTTCATTCACTACATTTTGTTAATTGATGAAAATAAACTATTAGCACTTAAATTTTTAAAAGCATTTTCACACCAACCAAGCTATATGCACAGTGCTGTAAATAGCTCTTTCACACAGACTTTGCATCCCAGCATTTTAGGATAAACAATTAGCAAAACAAGCCTGTCATATGGCAGTAGGAGGATTAAACTAAAAAAAAAAAAAAAAAAAAAAAAAATGAACCAAATCAAATCTTGGCATTTGCTTAGAGTCAATTTACACGACATCAATTCTGCATTTATGAGCATGGCAGTCAAACATTAAAGCCATTCTAAAATTACACATTCAACATTCAGTCAAGTTTTAAAAGGATTTTACGCTCGAACCAATGATAATTCCTCTCGGTTTGATATGGGTTTTGCATTAAACATTGGAAAAGATGTTATTTCTCGATATGAGAGTATTCTGAAGACAAAAACGTCTGCTCCGCGGAGAAGTGCACGTCTGAGCCGTGCAAATTTCAGTTCTGCAGAAAATTGTTTTCACCTTCAGCAGATTTTTATTTTTATTTTTTTTTTATCTCATAGCACTGAAGGAGGCCGGAAAGGGTCAGGAGAGGCCCAGGTAGAGGCCCCAGCAGGTGAGGAAGTGAGTGTGAGCTGAAGCAGCTGGACAGCCAGCAGGAAGGTGAGCAATAGATCTGAGACCGAGAGGTTCGAAATGTATAACGCAACCTATCGTGTTATTTAGCAAGAAGTCGTTCACTCTGGCTATAGCAGAAAATTTAGATCAGGAACAACGAGAAAATGCAGACTTCAAACAGAAGGCAACACTTCAGCACGCCTTGCATTTGAAGT
Organism: Mugil cephalus; assembly: GCF_022458985.1. Classification (NCBI taxonomy): domain Eukaryota; kingdom Metazoa; phylum Chordata; class Actinopteri; order Mugiliformes; family Mugilidae; genus Mugil; species Mugil cephalus. The sequence goes on from NC_061778.1 coordinate 5,461,776, forward strand.
TCACTCTGTCATGCGCACTTAACCTCCCAAAAGGCCCAGGAACACCCTGCATCAGCACTATCATACGGTCGTACCGCTGAATTCACAGTGACACATGAAATGCATTATGAGCTTTGAAGAGAACGGACACAGCGGTAGAGGCTGAAACGTGGCGGTGCGTGGGAGGACTGAAGTCTCACAGGGTTGCAGATGATGTGAAAAGTAACAGATTGTGCACATGGCACTTGGTAATAATACCCAAGAGGACTCAGTATTCTGGGATAGGAATGGCACTAAAAAAACTCACATTTTGATTTATGCTCATATAGTTTTACATAAATAATACAATGATTGCATTGGTTACCTGCAATAAGAACTATAGGTGCAAATAAATCCGAACGGGTTTTGATTTAAGGGGAAAACAAAACTAATTTATCAGTCTCACTAAAAAGAACAGGACTGTACCGAAAGTTTATCACTTGCCAGTTCATTAGGTATTCTAATGAAACTGCACTAAATCACGGTTAATTTAAACAGATTCATACCGTAACAAATACCCTAATGGGGTAGCACAGTGGAGTGGTGGCTAGCACACAGCAAGAAGGACAAACACTTAGAGAGAATGAATGAATGAATGAATGAATGCCACAACCTTCAGGAAGCCGAGAGAGCCGCTGATTAAATTCTGCTGTTTCTATTATTTTGACAACCCCATTTTAGTAAGTAAATGCCAGAAACACAATAGTGTTTGATTCAATTCAGCTTAAAAGCATAGCAAATTACATCGTCTGGAATGATCATACAGTTGATTTACCACTTTTCTTGTGCCGTTTCAAAAATAAACGGACCATTAAAACGGTTAACGAATAGAGAATTAATGCAGAACTGTTATATTAGAATGAATTTGTTTTCCGGCGGCGTATCTAATGTTTTGGCAAGTGAACACATTTTAAGTTTTGCAATTAGAATTAAGTAGATTTACAGACTGCGCGGCGCTGAATCACAGGACTGCTTATATTTCCTTGATCTAATTCATCACGACTTGCTCAAAGTGATAAACGGTAATTTCCGCTCTTGAAACGCGGCCAAAAAAATATGAAACCTTTCTGAATAAGAAGAACACAAACAAGGTCAGGAGTTTAGAACCGCTGTTAAACAGAGGCGTAACAGCCCTCTTATAGCGGGGGGCAATGAGGCTCCATAATGAACTGCCATTGTTCCAATTATGAAAACTCATGTGTGGCAGCCAAATTGGCAGACACATCATGTGGTAAGTGCCTAGTCCTACAGTTTGGTGCGTAGTGCATTTACCAGTCAGCCAAAGCTGATTACTTTTAATTACAGCAGCATTTTGGTTTCTAGGGAGGCAGCAGCACATGTTCTGCCGTTGTATATGAAAGTAGGATAAAAAGAAACGCGATAGATGACGCTGGAATTAACTTTTAAAACTGTGGTTGGGTACACAATCAGACGAATAAGACCTTCAGCACACGCTGCCTGTGTCAATACTGATAATGGCACAACCTGACACGATACACAAAGGGTGCCTCAACACAACGGGACCGAATGTAAAGGAACTGAAATGCAATCCACACTCAGCTAAAGGAAAATGTGGTTTCAGTTACCGTTCCTCCGCACATGTGTCTTTTTAAAGCTTCTGCCGTTTTACGCTGCTATTGGGTTATAGGCACCGAAACATCTACGGACTGTCTTCCAAGCAGAACGGGACGAGGGCAAATTCAGAACAGAGCGCCGAGGTCAACGACGGCACGTCTCACTCCATCCTTCAAACCCGCCCGTTATTATTATGACTAGAAGAGCTGAAGCTCGGGAAAACGAGTAAAAGTGCATAAACATGTTTTTTCTTTCTTTCAACATGAAGTGAAATGAGATACTACAGCCCAGATTAAATGACTCAGTGCGGTTTGGAGTGACACGCTGCTATTAGATTTTTCAAATGTGATTCTTGGATGCACTGGGCACATTTCCATCCAAATCTGCTGGATCGGTGACTTATATACAGCATACGCCGATCAGCCACAACATTAGAACCACTGACGGGAGACATAAATAGCATTTTGTGAGAATCCAGTGTTCTGCTGGGAAACTTTTGGACCTGACATTTGTGTGGATGTAACTTAGAGATGTAGCACCCACCTAGACCAGACCAGACACCCCCACCCCATAGCAATGACACCCCTTAAAGGCAGCAGTCATCCCCGGCAGGATGCAGCCTGACACAGACACACACACACAAAAAAAGAAAGACTCATGTCCATTCTCTGAGTCACAGGGAGACACAGATAATATTAGGAAGGTGGTCATAATGTTACGCCTGATCGGTGGATGACAAGAACTGCTTAAAAAGTCACATTTGTTTTTCAACTTCAGACACAAACGCTTGATATCAACTAAATCCACAACAGATACTTTAAAACAACCATATCTGCCATTAAGGGTTCAAGTGAACCTACAGTAGGAGAGTTAAGGTTGGTTGGAGAGCCACACGTAATATTGTTGTGATTAAAAACTATCAATGGATTTGTTTTTCATGCATCCTCTGTCCGCAGTGTTTATCATTAAACCTCCGTGTCTTCTACTCGCCTCGTGATACCATTCAAGAATATCACAGACACAGTTTTTCTGCCCGAGCGCTCTGATTATCCTTATAACAGTAACCTTTTTGCCTAGCAATCCAACACTGAATAGGCACTAAGCTGTTCTATAATTATTACTTTGAATGCTCGCTCCGTCCATTTATTCCGCTGTCAGGTCTGGCATGTATCATTGCACCACCTAGATGCAACATGCAATCATGTTTGGATCAAGCATAACACTGTATATGCTAATAAGTTGCTGCTTCTCTCTCCTCCTCTGTCCACACCTCCCTCCCCCTTTTCTGTCTTTCTACTAAACTAGCTCCAACCGTGTGAGCCGGGTTCTACTCAAGCTTTTCTTCCTGTCTTTTTTTTTCCTAGCCAGCATTGCCTTAGTTTTAGGATTTTTAGGAGTTCTGAAAAGCATCTTGAGAGAATTTCCGTTATTATTGGTGCTGTACAAATAAAAACAAAATTAAACTGAGTCATGTTTTGCACAGTACTGCATCTCTTTCGCTTTTCTTATTTGCTTAATCTGCAGCGCACACGATCCTGTAGTTTTCCCACTGTATTAAACCAGATCAATGTCTCTGCACTCGGATCCATGCTGCAGGGCCTTTCAATAAACATGTTTAATTCCATCTATCGGAGCATTTTTAAAAACACAGTAAAAGCAAACGATAACTCCAGTGGAAGATAAACTGTTTTAATCAACCGCTCCATCAATATATTAACTGATACTCCCACCAACGTGTCCTCAGCGGTTTATGCCCTTCAGAGATAATGAACCAGCTGGGTTCCACCGTTGATGCCGTTCTGAAACACTTATCACACCAACAAATGGGATTTATCTAGCCCTCACTTATTCTTAAACCAAATCAGTGCGTGTTTTAAATCGAAAAAAGCGCCCGTTAATTGTGTGTTGCTGCACGTCTTTTATCCGGTTTCTTGCGCTTTTCTTCTTCTAGGCAGCTCCTGTGACATGTTTTCGCTTCGCAGCGCGCCGTGAAAAACTTTTTGTTTTGCTGTTAATCATTACGCCCGTGCCCTTTGCACTCGCAAGTCACTTTGAAATAAGAGAGACTACTAATTGCAACTTTGTCGCGTGAAGTTCTTGCTCCTGAGCGTGCACTTTGCCACCTGCATGTCAGTCTTCGGGGCAGCCTGTCACGTCCGCACATGCACTAATTAGAGTAAAAGGCAGCATTTTCACGAGCAGCGATTTCCACCCTGTACAATGAATCACCGTGACTTTATGCGGAGACGCAGTGTGTGCTGCTGAAACATATTTCTTGTTAAAGACGGTCTAAAGGAGCGCTTGTCAGTTTGTATCTGACTCTAACCCTAATTTGTAGCATAACAATAACATAATATCACCTACTAATGTTGAGGAATCAAAAACTGAGCATCGACAGAGTCGGGTTTCGGGTTAAATGAGATTCAGTATTCAGCCTGATGTTGCTAATTTTGGTCTGCTCCTACTCTTTTGTCCTGAGCAGCTACAAAATTGCATAGCAAGATAATGCAGCAGATGTAATTAAAACGAAATCTGCACTGAAACTTTGGTTGACCAACTTTGGTTAAAATGTATTCGAACCTTTTATCATTCCAGCCTTTTTGAAAAGAAAAAAATATATTTATATTGAATGCTGTTCATGAACATTTTGGAGCTCGTGCATGATCTGGTCTCTTTTGAAAGCAAAGACTCTGAAGTTTCTATCACAAAAGTCAGAATCACTCTAAGTGGTATTGTTTTTGAGTCATCAAAGTTCGCACAAAGTTAAAAAAAAAAGAAGAAGAAGAAGGGTATGCCTTAGAAGGGTATAAGTTTTGGGGTATGCCTGAATTTTGTTTTGAAAAAATGTGTTGGGTGAATACTTTTGGATTCCAATGGAAAATTAGCTCCAGCGACATATTGCATGCACATTAAATATTGCATAGAGCTCTGATTGGTTCAAAAAGCTACAACTGTCCCTTATACAACCCAGCTGAATGTTGAAGGGTTAAAACCTTGTATAAATTACTATTATCGCCTTGAGGATATTTGTAGAAGTTTTATTCTTCATCAAGTAAGAAAGAGATCCGTCTCTTGCGCCACCACGATCACTGCAATGCACCCGCCGCCCGTGTTGCACAAGACACTAAGATTGAAAAGACAGTTACTTTGAATCCTGTGAAATTTAGCAGTTTTGAAGTCTGTCGCCGCCTGGAGCCTTGAAAACATGAAACCTTGTAGTTTTTATTTTTGTTGCTGTGAAGGTGTGAAAACATCCTCTGTAAATTGGAGCAGCAGCATCAGCAGCAGGAAACACAGTGATGTTTTAGCCATATATATAAATTTCAGTGTTACTGGAGGTTTGCTTCGTAGTAGCTAACGTGAGAATTTAGATTTTATTTATTTAAGGGAGCTAATCAGTCACTGCTTTAGTTACATGTTTAGTTAAAATCAAATGCTAAAAAAATAAATCTGATCAAAATGAACAGGTGAATTACCATCAGCGGAGTGAGACTCAGAACTTGGGAGAGAAGGGCAAAGAAATATGATTTTAAGTGACAAGCGAGGGCTGCCACTTTCAGAAAAGGTCACCGAGTGCTGAAACACTAATTTGCTGCTGTGGCCTCGACAACACTTTAACGTCAGTCATTTGGCTTTTGTGGGGAACCGATCTCACGGTCAAGGCCAATTTAAGATATACAAGTTGGACACCAAGAGCTCATGTTCTTAACAATACCGGGACAGGTCAACAAAAACAACGTATATACTGGGGGTGGGGAAAAAAATATCGATATGGCAATATATCGCTTTTTTTTCTGATACATTATTTAACCCTTAATATTGATTTTTTTTTTTTTTTTTTAAAGAAAGAAAGTCTTGTTTTGGGCTGATCGTGAACGACGTCCGCACTTCCACCACCACTTTTCCTGTACAAGCGCAATAAATTGGAAATGGATAATCTGAATTAATATTGTTTTTTTGACTCAATTTGTCCAGTGAATTATCGATTTCATCTAATGTACATACATGCAATGTTTATTTTCAGCTGCATTTAAAATTTCTCAGTGAACTATGTAGAACATTGCAATATATCACAATATCATAATAGAGCTAACAGATAACAATTAGGTATCACATCATGATACTTATCAGATCGTGAAGTCCTTGCCAACACCCACCCCTGGCATGTACATACATTTTAAACTTCAATACTTCAGTATTTCAATATCTACAGTGTTAGAAACAATAAAAAGTATTTTCCACGTGGTTGTTTGTTTGTTTTTCAATTTTCTGACCTTCTGACATAATTAACTAATTAACATAATCCACTAATACGAGTACCTAACTAAGTCAGACTTCTGCCCTCTGATTAGTAACATGTTTGTGCAGAGTTCATCCTGATTTTCTCATTCATTAGGAAAAAGACATTCTGTAAGACCTGTAGTCTAATCATACATTTGCAATACAAGCAACATGTTAACTGTGTGTCAGTAAGTCACCTGGAGATCATATTGACTGTAGGAATGAAGTGGAAGTTGATGACCATTCAATGAGTTATTTGAACTGATTGCAAAGATTATCGTTCATTGAAAAGTCCTTCCATTCCCCTGTTTTTAACACGTCCACTATGTGCAGAGTATTGAAGCCGGAGTGCTTATAAATAAATGAACGACTCTTACATCCAAACCGTCGCCAGACATTGCTGATTAAGCCGGTCAGTCCTGGGTGAATGTAAAGTATTTTTGCAGAGTTTTAATTCTGCTGTCTGTGGGGACATTTTTCCACAAAGGCGTCTTTGAGATAAACTGACCTGAGCACATTTCAAATTCTGCACTCACTGTTACCGAATGTTACCTAGCTGCTGGCTTTGCAATGTCACCTCACCAGAATGATGTAACCTTAAGTGTCCTTTTGCATCTGGGGGCCGCTATAAACACCACACGGTGTCCATGGTCAGAAGAGTAGAATATACTGTAAAGATGAACATACACACACAAAAAAACAATAATTATTGTTTAGCAGTGAAAAGATTACGCTGATGTTAACGTTTATTGTTAATGTCAGTGCTCCTGGGTTCAGCCTCGGTGAATGTCACTAGGCGAAAACATACTTACTGGAGAGATTTTCATGTATGATTTTGGGTTTTTTCTCTTTTCCCTGGAGCATGAATTGTTAATGCATAAACCAATCAGGCATAACATTATGACCACCCTCCTAATATTGTGTAGGTTTCCCTTGTGCCTCCAGAAGAGTTGAGACTCATCAGAGAATGTACATGGGTCTTCTAAGGATGTGGGTGTCTGGTACTTGTTAGTGGGGGTCTTTGGTTCCTATGGATTGAGGGGAGGGGGCCTTTGTGGATCATCCCACAGATACTTGATCAGTTTGGGATCTGGTGAATTTGGAGGCCAGGTCAACCCCCCTAATGTTACTTATTTATTTATTTGAGTTGTTCCTGAACCACTTTTCCAAAAGGTGGAAACTCTGTGGGTAAGGTAAAGCATCTATCTATCTGTAAACCCATCAGAAACTTGTTTGTGAGTTTCCTATTTAAACCCCAACTTTCCCACCGGTCTCTTAGAACTGAAGGAGCTACTTGGATGAGCGGTGAAACATCTTCAAGAGAGTCTACCAGTCCACTTGCCTTTTTTTTTAACGCATTTTGGATTACCATGACTGGAAACCTTCATAGAGCTAAACCCTTTTCGTGTGAGTGTCTGTGTCAGGCTGCATCCTGCTTTGGATGGCTGGATGGTTGCGATGGGGTGGGGGTGTCTGGTCTGGTCTGGTCTAGGTGGGTGCTACATGTCTAAGTAACATCCAAAATTAATGCTAGTTCCAAAACTTCCCAGAAGAACAGTGAATTGTCCCCAAGATGGTCAATGTTATTCACCTCTCCCGTCTCCAGAGTTAAATAACAAATATGGGCTCAAAATTAAAGTCTCAGTTTTAATTTGAGGGTATTGACATCCACACTAGAGGGACTATGTAGAAATTACACTTCTTCAATATTTAACCATTTCCTCTTCAAGGGACCAAAAGACGACTGACTTAAAATCGTCTTCACGGACAGAAGTGGTCTATTCTCCATTAAACACAGAAAAGATCTGGAGCTGATTCACTACTGTGAATCCACAACATGTGTTCAAAAGAAGATCATTAGGCTGAAAAATATCAGAATCTTCTCCTTAAAAAAAAAAAAAAAAAAAAAGAGACACATTTACAACATCCAGACAAGTGAAGAACACACTCCAGGAGGTAGACATCTTATTATCCAAGCCTTGAAAGAGAAGACTTCACGAGAGCTAATACAAAGGGTTCACCACATGGCAAGATGGAGCTTCATTCATAAACCTTGAGAATAGAGAGGCGAGATTAGGCTTTCCCAAAAAAACATCAAAAAAAAAAAGGTCAAATCAGTCCTGTAGCAGTAGTCTTCAGATGTTGAAACTAAGATCAGCCTGTACCTGAGTGATTGGAGGATAACAGTACGGAGGAGGCTTGGACTGGCTTTACGATTTGACGTATACAACCTCATCTTTAAAACATGGTGGAAGTGCGATGGCATGGGCGTGCGAGGCTGCTAATGTGACAAAAGACAGAAGCAACGGGAAGAACTCTTCTCTTCAAGTGTCAGGTTCAGCCAAATGATGAAACGGAGGAGACGCTGACGGACAATGACCCAAAAAACGTAGCAGTTTGTTCTTGCGGGCGGAGACGTGCAATATTCTGTAATGGCACAGGCCAGTCAGCTGATCTCAATCTGTCACTCGCTCAAGACAAAGGAGACTGACAGACGCATGAACAAACAACAGCTGCAGCAAAGGCAAAGCATTACAAAGGAGGAAACCCACTCTTCGGTGACGTCCACACGTCCTCGTAAAGTCCATGCAGTGTTCATTTGTTCAAGCACATTCTAGCCCTTAAAAAAAATAGGGACTATGCACATAAATGGCTGCATTTCTTAAACATTTCATATGATTTGAATAAAGCTAAAAGAACTTCAAAAGCATTTCGAATCCACTCTGGTGAGGAACAAAGCTAAAGTTATGGGAATTGTGTCACTGTCCAACTATTTCCTGCCCTGACTCGCTATAAATCTGAAACGTGGAAAACAAAAATAGTCATAAACGGCTGAAACGCGTCCGCTCCGCTCTTATTTTACTGGTGCACACGTCAGCGACAGAAACATGCTTCTTCTCCTCCTTCCTCCTCATTCCACTCTTTATCTGAAACTAAAACTTCTGCCTCATTTCACGTCTCTTTCAGCTACGGCTTCATTTTCTACCTCTTTTACGCAGAAAGAGTAATTTGCCAGATATGTTAAGTTTATTACAGCGTGTCAGCGTTTCTAAAAAGACGTCTTGCTATGGCTGTTCCTCTTTGTGAAACTGCCTGGGTGTCTGCGTGGCAGGTCTGTATTTATGAGAATGTGTTCATGTGTGAGAAAGGAAGAAATTCACTAGTTGGGCGGGTTGCTGCTCAACTTTAAGTCCGGCTCCCAAAGGCTGTGTGACTGCCAGGTTACAGCGCAACGTAGATGATTTTGTATAATTTAAAGTAATAACTTTCCTTCTGACATGGCTGAATTGTGATTGCGAGCAGGTTTAAATTACCTCAGAGTAAAGCGGAAATTCTACAAGTGCTGATCTGACAAAACGGTAAAAGGACGCGGTCTGTATTTATTGACGAACTACACTGTGAGGACATAACTTACAAGATGCAGCGAGAGCCCAGCGCACAGCTGAGATTCAGTGCTTTAGTCTACGACGGCTGCATTGATCCATGCTTCTGTGTGTTAAATCCAAAAAACATGTACATACGTTTTACACCGATCAGCCACAAGATTATAACCACTGCAAAACAACCACGCTGCAGATTTATGGTGGGTTATTGTGTATATAACCCAAACATATGCATTTGCAATTGAAACCCTGGACAAAATAATATGCAGTACACTGATCAGCCAGAACATTATGACAACTGCAAAACAACCATTTTATTACTATATATTTAGAGATCAACCGATATGTTTTTTTTTGGGCCAATTTTTTTACATTAGCCTTGGCCAATGTTTCTGAACCGATACTCCTTTTTCTCCCACCATTTACATGATAATCTCTAATTACAATATTCTGCTGGGAAACTTTTGGACCTGGCATTTGTGTGGACGTTACTTAGGCATGTAACCACCACACCACCTAGACCAGACCAGACCAGACCATCCTTGATGGCAGCAGTCATCCCCAGCAGGACACAGACACACACACAAAAATGGTTTAGGAAAAAAAATGAAATTCACTACATCCCAAACTGAATAAGTATCTGCGGGATGATCCACAAAAGCCCACCCTCCAACCAATATGACCCAAAGCCCCCTCCTCAATGACAACATCCTGCTGCCAGACCCCACAGGACACCCCCAGAAGGTCCACGTCCATTCTCTCACAACTCCTTTGGAAGAACAACGAGGACCTGCATAATATCAGGGAGGTGGTCACAATGTTATGCCTGATCGGTGTATATCACGCTCGAACCAATCAGCAGCTCCGCTCCTCCCCCAAAAGGATCCTCCCGTGAACGTGAAACATCAATAATTTAAACCAGCCTCTGCCGTGTTCCCGACAGAAATGTGATTTTAGTTGCTCGTCGTTATTACGGCTCAGTGCTAAATGGAACAGCTCTGTTGTTTAAATGCTCATCAACCGGGCACAAACAGCTGCCTATACAGAGAATAGATCCTCAGATTGTTTTCATCAAACTTTCATCAACTCCATCTGTGTGGGCTGTAACGGATGTTTTCAATGCTTTTTAATGCACGATATTCTTCAGGTTCAAAGCTGAGGCCGTAGCTTCCAGTGTCGTAGCCTGACAGTCTATTTGTTAATGGTGCTCAAGGAGGTCTAAGAGATTTGTGACCTCTTAAGCTGTCACTCTAACGGGTGTTTATCCGTAACTGGATTACAAATATCTGCCAGCGCTCTGTCTTTCTGAGCATGTGGCTCTTTCAACTTGAAATAAATATGTGACTTAACAAGTAAAATGGAAACAAACAGGCTATTTATAACACCGGAAAGGTAAAAAAGCTTTTCGACTAATGCATTTGAATGACGTGAATTATTTCTTAAAAGCTGCGGGCTGTTGGAAAAATGAGGAAAATGTGTTTCTCCATCACGAGTACAGCTGCTATACCACCGAATAATGTTTGCAGCGAAAGTGCAAGTGGAAAAACATAAAGGGTCCGTCAAGCAGATAACTACCATCTGCCTCTCTTCACATCTTCAGGACAGTTTACAAACCAGATGCTTTTGACCTCTCTTGGCATGAATTAGAATATTGATCCGTTCTTCTTCTTGATGACAACCAGGAGTCAGCTGTAATTGATCCAAATCAATTAGAGCACCAAATTTCCTGATAGCCATCAGGAAACCTCACAGTGTGAAAGCCAATAGTATCCGAGAATGCACCCGTTTACTCCTCTGCGCACATACACAACACTCAGCCGAAGCCAAAAAGGACCGGCGCTGATAAATTATCTATGAAGAGTGCTCTGGCCTGAGCACACGGGACCAAATAATTGTTGCACCTCCTTTGATGGACCAGATCTGACACAGGAAATCACAGCGGGCGCATTCGCGCGCGCGCGCGTTCGCCGTCGTGACGAGCGTCGTCCCGTTCCATCTGTGAAAATTAACATTTTTAAATGCGATGTTCCTGAGTATACGGGGAAGAACAAACTCTAAATAGGGTTCAACACCACCCCCGCACTGTCTGACATGTACAGTGCATACAGTCATCCACATGCAGCATGTGTCTGGGAAATAAAGAACCGTCGAGGAACATTAGAGGCATGAACATAATTACGCATTGCCTCCAGTATAATGTATATGCATATGAAGATACAGCAACGTAAACACTGTGGTATATGCAAGCAACTGTAAATGATCAGACACCTCCTTTATACGTCGGGAAAATACAACATTTAACAAACAATAAATTATTGCAGTAAATGGCATAAATTAACTCTCAGCTTTGTGCCTCTTCTTTATATTGTAGATGTTTTTTTTTTTTTTTTTTTTTTAGAGGGATGTGTGTTGACTGTTTCATAATTTCCTTATTTCTAAAAGCACAAAAGAAAACCTCCAGGAAATCATTGCCAGAGCAGACACACTCTATTTATCACTGCCAAAGACTGGTTTTTGGTACCGTGACTCATCCCTCCCATATGTTTATCAGGTCTGCTTGCGCAAACATTTTTCACGCACTAATATTATTACGCTTAGCGCTCACGTTACAGTGGGGTCACGAGGGGGCTCCCTGGTATCTCTGCTGTAAGACTGGCTATGATTTCCCCACAATAAGGCGTTTTAACTAAGAAAAATCTCTCCCATTCCAGCGGGATCAGCTAATAACAAGCGACAGCAACGAGCACAGACCGTTGCGATGCAGCAGAAGCATTCGGAAGATGTAGGCAGACCACTACGGGCTGTCCATTATCTTGGTTTTTTGGCTGGGTTCACACGTCTTCACGCACAAAATACGTTTACAGGGTCAATCACCTGCCACCTACTCAGTCTGAGTAATTGGAAATGACAACTGTTACATATTGCATTTCCAGCAGAGAGGAAATTTAGTTAGCGGTTTTGTGCATCAGTAAATACTTATTGAATCAGCAGGGTCCTTTGCACTTTACATAAGCAGCTGCTCAAATGACCTCAAGATGTCACCGCTATGAATTTACCTTGTGGTTAATGGTGCCGATAAAGGAGAACAGAGGAGACGTTATCCACACAGAACGTGGTGAGAAGTGGATGAGACAATGTCTACTTCATAAAAACGCTGTTAGAACATGTGCTAAATTGTCTAATCTGAGCTAATCTGAGTTTACCATCAGTGTTCGTCTGTTTCACCAGTTTTTAACCAGTACTGCTTGTGTCTCCCTACATGTACAATTCCGGACTTAAAGTATTCTGGCATAATGTCGGATCTCAAAAACAATGTTGATGCAGGTGTTGTCAGATTCGAGCAGTCAATTAAGTTCATCTACCAATGGAATGATGGTAAAGCAGCTTTCCCTCTCCTAACTAACATCACTAGCCAACCAGAAGAAGGGTGGGTCGGTCTTGGAAAACACGGTTGAGATCCAGCTGCAGCTGATGCATTCGGGACAACTTGGGAAAAAATGAGCTCTGAGTTGTCACTCAGAAATTACTGCTTCCAAAATAAATAAAAAAAAACAGCTGCTGCATATATTTCAATGTTCAGCAAACAGTGACAATATACCAAACGTATGCAATGAGACCAGAGGTCTGGAATTTCCGAGTTTTCGTAAAGGCATCATCTTAGCCAAGTTTTTTCATCAAAGTAACTTGTCAAAGATGGAGAGTACATTTATGAAGCTAGGAGAACGTGTCTTAACTGCAAACAAAAGGCTTAAAAATAGTAAATAATAACAGTAATAGTAACTAATATTAAACGTTAGGATGTAAATTTTAGCAATTTAGAACTAGAATATAATCTACAGTTATTTTGTATAAATTGAAACTGAATAAAATGGTTAAATAGCTAATCAAATTAATTAGCTTGAATTAGCTTTGACTTCCCCGTTGGTTTGTGTACCAGGTGGTGGGGGGGGGCCCGCTTTTCTTAAACACAAGTGGGGAAGGGGGCTCAAAGAAAAAAAGGTTGGGAACCAACCAGTCTTTCTCGCTTTAAAATTCTGTGTATGCATAATGGCAGTCACTACCATGAATAGTATGCTGTCATTGTAATAAATGCTAAAAAGGTTCAGCAGTCAAATCTATAAAATGTAAATGATAAATGCTAATAAATATTTGCAGGAGAGTCTTGCCGAGTGTTTCATAAATAAAGTATTAACTGAACGCAACATTAAACATTTAAACAAAAAAAAAAAAAAAAAGACTTTGAGTGGTACAGCATTAGTATTTTCGTAAGCTATGGTACGCGCTAGTTCGGCTTTTAGAGTAATGAAAGCTAATCACAGAGATTGTGTGTGTCCTTCACTCGGCTTCCCTCATAACAATAGCAGCAGTGCCCAAAGTGAATGGCAGTGCTACTTGTTTCAATTAGCGCTGCAGGGCCATTAACAAATGTAATGAAAAACACTCGATTGTGGCCTGTGTGTTCTGCAGGGCAACAATGCAAACGCAAATTTATTAATAGCTTAATCAAATTGAATGGCTTCATTGGGTTATCTCTGTGGGAATTAATACATAAACAACAACAGCACAGGAGCCGACAAGACGTTTGCACTCACTGTTCAGAAAAGTTAGAATTTTGAATTTGGAATTCTCAAGTGAGAGCTTTATTTAGAAGCTGAAGTAGCCGTGTTTGGGATGTTTAAACATGGTCAGATTAAGCCATGTGTGCACTTTAAAGTAAAAAAAAAAAAAAAAGAAGAGTACATGATAACACCAGTGTTGTAGAAGGTTATTTTTAACATAATAAAGAATGGAAAATTAGGAAAACTGACTGTAGCGCGATGGGTTTGTTATATTGCATTAACACAACAGACCCAATTAAAGGAATTCAGCATTGACAAGCTCGATTTATCATAAGATGCTATTTTTAAACCAGCTTATCTGCAATGACCCGCTGTACGTGTCGCTACTCTGTCAGAGGTGGTGTGAAGTAGCACACATCATTTCACTGTTCCTTAATGCGTAGTTAAGTCCTGTCACATAATATACCGTCCTTCTAAAAGAAAAGAGAAAAAAAAGTGTGACATCCTCATAGTTGTCTCGGGCAAAAGTCATGCAACTGCCAATTACATATCACCGTCTTCTTTCTCTGCGCACATCTCTTATTTTATCCACTGTCATCTATCCACACACAAACATAATTGCATATAAAGATCACCACAGAAGAGGACTTACACACTAAATGTCTTCTTATGAAACACCCACGTCTCGCACGACAACCTGCCTATACCACTATATGGAGAAAAAAATCATTATATTGTAAGTTGTAATTGTAAATTATTTTTAAAATGTCTCATCCTGCACTGTGTATTAATTATGCATCTAATGGCAGACTTCTTCAAATTTTCATGTCTCTCTTTCACCAGAAGAACTACATACTTTGGCTCTAAACTACAACATGAATGGACGGTACCTGCTGAGGCTAATGGAGCTGACTAATCAAAACAGGTCAGGTTTTAGGTTATTGTGTGTGTGTGTCTTATAGGAAACACATAAAATGCAAAAAGATACAGCACTCGTAGGAATTTTAAATATAGACCATAGATAGTGTGATGAGTGGAAGCCTGAGAGCTCTTCAAAGGTGAAGTCAAAGAAACCAGAGCTCCCCCTGGTGGCTGGCTGCAGTATAGACGACAGTAGCAAATTAAGCCACGCCCCTATTTAGTTGACCCACTGGCGGAGTCCCACTGAGCTGAACCCACTGAGTCTGGCCAACTAAAAGTCATGGGCGCCATGTTTGTTACATCGGAGGGAAGATTCTACATTATAACCCCATGGGGCGGATATGTTATGTTGAAATAAATGTCTTATTTTCACCTTTAACAGGCCTATAAATGTTATTGCCAATGTCAATATGTGAAATGCCTTCACTTAAATATCCCTCACCTTAAGTATCTTAAATGAGCCTGTAAAATGCTTTGTAGCCCAATAATGATGTATGACTTTATTTTTGCTATATAAAATCTTAACAAACGTCAAACGGAGACATTGACATTTACCTCACATTTACCTCACATAATAGGGAGAAATCAAAACTGATCTTTTACTGGAGCCGTAGGCTGAGCACTGTGGCATATTTTAACTTTTGCTCCAATTTTACTCAGTTACTGCCACTTCTCTGTGGGTGAATATTGGTTAAATGTATCATACATGGCGCCCGTGAAACACGTGACCAGGACACAACCAATCAGCATAGCGGAATAACTCAGACGACCCATTTCCTGGTTGGCCAGACTTTCTCTAATATATACGGCTCTGGTGTGTTGCTAGCATCCTCCGACAAGGAAAGCGGACGGAGTGGTTAATATTAGTCAGGCAGACACGTGTATAATGTCGTTGCCGAGCGACGAACGGAAACGTTACACAGACAAAACAGGGGCCGTATATGAATAGCCTACAAGAGGTGTGATAACCGGATATGTACTCTAACCTCATGACATCTGTCATCAATTCATAATCATTCCATGATGTTAAATTAATTAATCTTGACGTAAATACAGCACGAAGTTTAGCCAATGTTAACACTTTTGTTAAAAAAAATTCACTCTGATGACTGACATTAGCTAACGTTAGCAGCACAATTTAAAGTGATTAAGTGTTTGCCACACTTACCAACTATCAGGGTCCCACGGCTTTCCATCTTTGTCCATCCCTTTTTTTGGCCTTGAAGCCATACATGTATTTATTTGATCCGTATCTCTTGAAGGGAGCAGAGAAAATCTCAGAGTTTTAACTTCGAAATGGTCTGAAGAACGATGCACAACACAGCAACGTCTTTGTTTTCAACTATGAGGGGGCGTGGCCTTCCCAGTGACGTAGGATTAATGACTTCCCTAGACTCATTAGCTCCACCCCCTCCATATTAGTGGATGGCCAAACTAAAGTGTCAATACAAGTACATGTGAAATAATTTTGTTTTCAAGGATGGTTTCTATCATTTTAGGTAGTTAATATAATACTGATGCAGAATGATGCATGGACTGATGAGCTTTGCTTTAGCTAGTTAATGGACGCCATAGAAACAGCATATCTTTCTGTGTTCCACCTAATCTTATCTGTTTTCATAATGCAAAACAAATGTGATGCGTTTGATAGTAGAACATCAGGGGACTAACTCATGATGTTACAGTTTGCACCCCAGATTTTTATATGTTGACCCAACAGTCAAGGAAAAGCAAAGTAAAGCTGTTCCTCTCATGCAGCTTTTAGGTTTGAATCAGGATTTTGAACTGAACAAGAGACATTGGACCAATAAATATCTTATCTAACCTTATTATCAGCACAAGATTAATATGAACATCAATGTGGCAGAAAGAACCACATAGACAAGGTCACAGCAACCTTTTCAGCTGAATCGGCTGTGAAATTTTAAACAGCTGTGTCAAGGGGTCAAGCTGCCCTGCTAAAATTCCCGTTTCTGTAACATTAATTTGATTTTTCAAACACAGCTGCGGATTTCAAATTCAAAGGAGTAAAACGAGCACGGAGGTTTTCTTTTACAGTGATTTACTGCCTTGCGCTTCGCTTTGACAAACTGTTGCACGACTCACCGTCGCCTCAATTCCGCCACTTCTCTTGAACTCGGAGAAGCTCCCTCACGTCTACCGCGCATTCAGCCGTGCGACAACGGCGCCCATCAACACAACAAACACAATGTATGCAGGTGCGACAGAGCTTTACTCTATTGTTGATTCACCGGAATTAACATTTTTTTTATCCTTTCAGTTTGTTTGAACTGCTTCATTGTTCAACCGACAAAATCGTTAGCAAGCATGCAGCACGCTATGGAACCTAATTTGTCATCTTCAAATGCCGGGAATGACATGTCACCACCTACTCACACGCGCCTTGAATGTACACAAAATACCGCTTTTGATAGATGTCCGGTCTTTGTACCCTAAAGCACTTACCCTGTGGCACATTATTTTTCCACAGCGCATACAAAACAGGCATTCCCCCGGTCAAACACAAATGAAAACAACTAATTTATGCAAATTTTCACATTGTTAGCAGTCTAATGAATTTTAATGCAGGTTATCAATTCTAGACCAAGCAATTCACAGGAAAATAAGAGGCTTTGCCTTACTAAGCTGCCGTCTGCTGTGCAAGCTATCTTTCAGAGAGGATATTAACAGAGCAGGGGGAACCTCTTTAATCAAATTTTGTTGAGAGAAACACAACTTAAATCATCAGCTGTCAGTCGTTAACAGTTTCATACTACCTTTGAACCAGGTAATGGTCATTTGTACTGAGTGTGGGAATTTATTGACTGTATTTATAGGACAATTAATAAACTGTCTTGGGACATGGGTCTTCTAAGGGTATCCTGTGGTGTCTGGTAACAGTGGGGGCCTTTTAGTCCTATAGGTTGAGAGGAGGGGCCTCTGTGGATCATCCCACAGATACTTGATCAGCTTGGGATCTAGTGAATTTGGAGGCCAGGTCAACACCTTGTGTGTGGTCTGGGTGGGTGGTGCATGTCTGCATGAATGCCAGGTCCAAAAGCCACCCAGAAGAACATTGAATTGTCACAAGATGCTCATTTTTTGATTTTTTTTTACTTCTCTTGTCAGTGGTCATAATGTTATGCCTGACATAATATGAAGTGAAATAATTTGTCAGCCACACCAGACTAAATCCCTACAAGACTCACAACAGCGATTTAATGCACATCATAAGTAAAAAGAACAGAAGCTTTGCTCCCACTTTATATTTTTAGCTCTGATTTCTGTGTTGATAAAGAACCCTTTTGTAGCAAGGACTCCCTGAAGCGTGTAAACAAGCAAAATAGTAAGTAATTTTCCAAACAGGAAGTACTGATTACATATTTTAATTTAATTTTTTTAATTTTTTTATTTTAATTTTTTTTTTTTTTTCATGCGCTCACGAAGGCCACAAGGGAAGTCAAAGCCTTTCTTGTTTACCCAATAAAGACGGAAAGCATGTAAAGAAGAGAAACGTGTGGTACGTGTGGCTGTGGTGCAGTGTTCCGGAATATTTAATGCAAATAAAGCTGCCAACCACTTAATCCCAGAGGAAAATGAAAAGTGACTTAACTGCTGTGGGGGAGGGAAAATGGGCCCTCGAGTTGTGACTGCGCATTATTATCAGTTGTGATTGAGGTAATGTACAATTGGCCCGAGGAGGGCCTGGACTATTTATGTGGATTAATTATCAGGTTTATAATGGAAAGGATCACTTTGCGTTATTGTGATAAACGGAAAAACCTTCCTCAGCTTTTTGTTTAATGCCGACACTAACTCAGCGGAGTGTGAGGGTACAAAGTTTGCCACAGTGTCCTCAGCACGAGAGACGTAAAATGCCATCTGAGGTGACTAAATTGTGTCCATCTGCTCTTAGTCTTTTAGTCAAGGTGACCCGTAGCCTTTAATCTGACCACTCTTGCAAATTAAAGACTAAAAGGATGCGATGGCTAAAAACAACATGCTCAATTCAGAGCAAATCCTCGTTTAGTGAGAGACTTATTCGGAGCTCCTCCTCTAATCTCCTCCGAGTTCAGCAGGTAAATTTATATGACCTGATTTTAATTGTCTCGTGCCTCCGCCTCCGAAATGATTTCCACCACAGAGAGCAGGCATGACTGGACGTATGGTGCAATGACTGGTTTAACTATTTGGATTAATGCAAGGCAAGCAGCTGGAGTGTGGTCAGACATACAGTACGTTGTCTCATGCTGTGATCCAGTGGTGGAGTTACTACTCCAGCGAGTCCCATCTTCACTTGGAGATTTATCGCTGTTTTTGTTTAGAGGTTACTCCGCTGACTGCACAGCGGGGGAGAAAAAAAAAAAAAAACTGTGACTGAGAGATAAATGACACGGTGTTCACTGTGTAAACTCTCCCCTGTTCTTCTCTGAAGTCATCGTTTTAGTTTTATGCCCTCGCTGTAGTTTTGCACTCTAACTAATGAAGGACAGACATCTGATCGTTAACTCTCTATTGTTCACTCAGGACTGGAAAAGACTCTTTTGGGCCAGTTGTGGTTTATCCTCATATCACACCCTCTTTCATAAAATGTTTTAAAGTGACTCCAGTACATTGGAAGGAAACTTAAGCAATGGATTCTTTAGATTCCTTCAAGTACGACATTACCTTAATAGTTTTATGCAAGACAGCCGTGAAGTGTATATATATATATATATATATATATACATAGTGCCTCTGGAGTGTTTAAAATGATTACTGGATTGTACAAAGGGCTACAAGAAGCAAAATCAGCACACTTTCTATATGAAACAAAAATGGGACAGGGAAACAAATACTCCTATTCCAGAGGAATCCTTAATGAAATACTGTGAAATACTATTTCAATGCAAAAAACCCATTCAGCTTCATGGAGAGTGTTTGGTTCGGAGGAAGGTTTTTTTCCATTATGCCGGTTCAGATGTCTCATCATTCAGGATCATGTGATTGTTGGAGAAGCTGGGGTTCCCAAGAAGCCGATTACCATCATATCTGTTGGCCAAGCCCATGAATAGTCTCTTTCTGGCATAGTGTCCACACACAGAATGTTAAATCACATTAGGCACTAAAATGACTTTGGATTGGATTGAATTTCTAAATTGAAAAATCAATAGAAAAGAAAAATATTTATTTAGCTGCTAGGAAAGCTGTTATTAAGAAGTGGCTTTACCCAGACAGTGAATGACTGATACAAATTTATACATGAAATTTCATAATGGAAAGAATCGCCATCTCCATGAAGTTGGAAGAAACTAAATGTCAAGAAATTTGAAAGAAGTGGAAGAAATATATTTATCCCAGATGCCCTTCCTTTGTTTAATGTGATTATTTTTTCTAAAGATTATTATTATTCTGTTATTTATGTTTTCATGACATTTTACTTATATTTTATATTTTATATTCACCATGTTCTGTTTCAACATTGTGGAAAATGTTAAAAACAAATTACAAAAAAAAAGAAAAAGACTCCTTTCTGAATCTATGCAAATACTTGTATTTGTCCTTCAGAAGCTTAATATTCTGCTGTTCTACCTTTTCTCAGACAGGATATGACCTTTTGGCATATGTAAAGCTATTCATCTGTAGCGCACCGCTCTGGTGTGAGAGTCGAATGATAATGTATTGATGCAGAACTTTTTGTAGTATAGTTGAACCCTGCTGCGGTGACAGTTGCAGCTATTTTAAGTTAAACTCGATAATGTTTTTCTTTTTTTTTTGTCAGCTGCAGGTGCACATAAAACGTTTCTCAGATTGCCCTTTTACAAACATGTTTTACAGACTGATTCTGGTGATACATTGCTGCTGTTCACAAAGTCGAGTCCTGTGTATTTTATGAAAACTGTTCTTAATAAGGACACAGAAGGTGCTATTATGGCTGCGTCTGATGGATGAGAATGTGAAACTGCCCCGGCCTCCGTTTTGGTTCAAGAAAGTGCTATTCCTCAAGGGGAGACATGCTGTGATTGAAGTATTTACGACAAGACAGAAATGTGATGGCATAGAGAATGTGGGTGACAGTGACGCATGACTGAACGGATTACTGTGTACAGACTGCAGAGCGGCCCTTTGAATTGTGATGCCTCACTTTATTGTGCCGAGGTTAAAAGGCTCACCTCTCAGGGAGCTGTTTTACTCTACCCATGCTCTTTTTCTGATACAGCAGACCACAGAAGATAGACCATGTCAGCATAACCATATAACCCCTC
Organism: Mugil cephalus; assembly: GCF_022458985.1. Classification (NCBI taxonomy): domain Eukaryota; kingdom Metazoa; phylum Chordata; class Actinopteri; order Mugiliformes; family Mugilidae; genus Mugil; species Mugil cephalus. The sequence continues at coordinate 5,482,758 of NC_061778.1, forward strand.
TCCCCCGACAGTTTGGTAAAACTAAAAACCCTCCGTGACAGGACACTGACCAAGACTGATAGGACGACAGCTTGTCTAACGTCTAGGTGTCTTCGAGTGCATGATAAAAATATGTCTGCCTCATAGCACTCATTATTTTTACACAACCACCAGAAGTATGTACATTTAATACAGCCAGTGGAGGGAAGTGCTCTTCCCCTGTGCAAGGACCTGTTTTATAAGCAGGAGACGCTACTTAATGCAGTATACGGCTTTTAGCAAATGCAGATGACTACTTGAATGTGCAGTTACTCCATCTCTATCGTTAATATTAATCACGAGCAGCTTTACTTATCTTGGCAAAAGAAAACAGGCAAAAAAGGTGCACTGAAAACCTAATATATTCCTCTTAATTCTTGGTGCTCTTAAAAAGATTTAATAAAGAATAGTGATTCAGTGATCAGGGAGAGTTACAAAACTTTAAAGATTTGCATTAGCTGAGTGCAGGAGGTGATTGAATGAGACTGGTTACATATCTTGGCTCAATAATTTACAATACAACTGAGAAGATGAGATGCCAAGATGTGCACTCCTGCTCTAAAATATTACACAATTCATAACAAGACAGTCTTGTGTAATTGATTATGATACCCGGTATTAATGTCAAAGAAATCTAATAATCCCTCTCTTAGCTCAGTTCTATTGCAAGTTTCCCAGAACTAATCAGTACTACTTCTTCCAATTAAAACTGTACATTCCATTAATCTTGTTTCTTCCTGCCATTTTTCACGCAACTTTGCTCGTTGGCGTAGTAAAAAACTACTTTTGTAATGGGTTTTCAAATGTACACAACACTGTATAGGAATGAATGATTTAAAACCTTGACACTTTTGGCATTGTGTTCGACAGCCTATATCGTTTTTGTTATTATTTATTTTACAATGAAATTTAACACATTACCGTGAGAAATAGATATTTTATAAAAATTCAAAGATGAGATTTAACTAATTGTTGCTTGTTCATCGTCATGGGGAAAGCTGAAAAAGGACAACCCCAAAAGTCCAATGCTACCTCCTTGCTGAGTTGACTCACTCAACTATCTGTAAGAGCAGGAAATGAGTCCAGCAGATCACAATAAGAGAAAATCCATTATCCCTATTCATTATCTGCAGTTATACAGATTACTTAAAATAACTAAAGGCTAAATTACACGTGTATAAACATACCTGCACTAGGGGTTATGTCATGACGCTTTAACCATAAGGTGGTCGAGTCAGTTATCACGTGACAATAACAACCTTGAAGTCTCTGAGAAGAGATGTGAGGAGACTTTGCAGCAAACTAGCAGCGGTTCATCACAAGTATGTGGAAATATTTCACTATAGATGAAGCTCATTCTGCCATAACATGTCAGCCCTGAAATACAACAAAAGTTCTACTGCAAAACACACTCTTTTTAAAAGGCATCAGCTAATGCTACAAGTGGAGCAATACAAATCCTCTTGACAGCAGTCAGTTAATAACTTCATCAAACACCCCATGGTAACAGAGAGAAAGAGGCTACACATCAGCTATTTACTGAGGAATTTCATTGTCCATTAGTTCTATAGTTATTAGACCTTTAGCTGCAGTACATGAAAAAGGAGATACACCGCATTTTTTTAATCTGGCTACATCTGGCTATCCTATCTCACCAACGTGGTGTGAAGTACTTTTAAATGCTGTTCACAGACAATACATATCTGCAGCACACAGTATTGATAAGCTTGTGTGTTTATGTTCAGTGCTGTTGTCTTCTATTAGCCATCATTGTTGCTGTGGTTATAGTGCAAGTTTTTTTTGTCCTTGATGTCAGTGAATGCACCATGCAAGAAACGGAAGTAATGGTAGAGTTGAGAGTTTGCTGAGCGAGAGCCACACATTAAAAGTGTCAGACTGGTATACGGCTGACAGTAGCCCGTGTTCAACCTTCAACACCTTTCAGGAAAGCCTGCGTAGCTTCCTTTGCATGAGATGCTACAATATGTATTCAAGTTAAGAACATATATTTTATTGCTGCAAAGCATTACTTTCTACTGTGTTTTTATGACTGATGTCATCGACTTAGACTTGACTTTCACCACATTTAGTCCCTAATCTGCACACAGTCAAGAAGCAGAGATTAATCTAGGCTTCCTAAACCAAAGACTTTCATGAGATGAAATTCAGACACAGTTCAGTCTCAACAACAAAAGTACAGAAACAATACAAGGAATGAAATAATTTGTGACATTACATTAATTCCATGGCATTATTAATTCGACAAAAGAGGCGTCCATTACCGACCGACTGACTGCTCATGACAAATGGAACCAACGTTTCCACATTTATATCTAGGCATCTCATCCGTCTACGGGATGTTTGTGCTTCAGCTCATGTATCATATAAAGATGTGATGTCTTTGAGAGTATACTATCCTCCCTTCCCAAATACAAGCGCACCTCGTGTGGATTTTACACAGCTGCAGACACAGATCCGTCTGCTCCATTTGAAGGAAAGCTGATACAGAATGATGTATATCAGTGTCAGGATATAAATCCTGCTGTCAGACTCAGCTGTTGCCATCAGTTTATGTCCTGTGAAAATGAAGTGGTTACCTGAGCAGATCATCACTGCTTACACTGATTGTACACGCAGTTGCGCAGCTGTAAACTCATTCTTTTCTCTCTCTCTCTTTCTCTCTCTCTCTCTTTCTCTCCCTCTCCCCCTCTCTCTCTCTACTGCGAGGCCTGTTTTAAAGACACCGACAGTAGTAAAAGGGGGCATTTTCAGCATTTCACAGAGGCCACCCAGACTTTCAACTTAAATGAGATTGTTTGCTTTCTAGTCTCAACAGCCCTGTCTGACATAATCAAGTCTATTTTGTAAAATAGGACAAAATAAATTACTGGATAAAAGTGTGACTCAGCTGGATACTGAACTAATAGACTCCGTGGCAACTGATTTATCAAGCGAACAACCAGACCATGTCTAGCTGACCCGTTTTCCTTTGCTGTCTCTGCATAAAAATACTTCCACAGTCCAAATAGTCCTGCACTGTTATACATCACCATTCTGACGTTGGAGCTTGCAATGAACTTTTTTTTTTTTTTTTTTTTACCACCAACTTCTCCTTAACCTGTCTCGTGTACTGCAATTTGTACGTTTCCCAGACCTGTGAACTTTTTGCACTCAACTGTGGGTGTTGTGAGTAGGCGGGAGAGTGAGAGTGATAGTGATGGCAACAGTGACACGAGAGCAAGAGATCAAATTTTTCCCCTGGAAAAAAAAAGTAAAAGTCATATCCCTTACTCATACTGTATCACATCTTGTGTCTGTATTGCATTCTGGTCTATTGAAGCCTCTGTCAGCAGAGAAATTGGTATCTCAGCCTCTTCTGCCGTGGATTTCCTTCCTGCATGACAGCTGAATATTAGTGCAAAACGCTGAAACTTGCTATTTCGTGTATGTCCTCGCTATTTTATTCAAGCTGACACTGGTGTCTTGAATAATTGTATCCATTTTTGGTTATTTATTCACAATCAATCGACAAAGTGTTACCTACTGTAGCTTGAAAAACATGCTATAATCAATATGCACCAACAATGCATGACTACACCACTTACATGTGAAAGGTATTTCTCAGAATTAATCATATTATGATCCGTATATGCAGTATCAGTGTATGTGTGTGTTTGTTTTTTTAGTGTCTTTTCAGTCTCACCAGCTATTTTCAGCCAGTAGCCTGTAAATCTACTGATAAAACAAACCAGTATCAAAGGACTGCCGGCAATGAAGGACGACGGTGACGTAACGTCAAGTTGTCCATCTCTGGGCAAAAAAAGCTGCACTTGAACACACCACAAAGACCACAGCCAACTGCAAATGACACATACACTGATCAGTCACAACATTATGACCACCTTTCTAATACTGTGTACGTCTCCCTTGTGCCTCCAAATCAGTTGTGACTCACCAGAGAATGGAAATTGGCTTTGTGAGGGTGTCCTGTAGTGTCTAAATGTCCTTAGTGGGAGCCTTTGGGTCCTATGGGTTGAGGGGAGGGACCTTTATGGATCAGGATTCTTCCAGTGCATCCCCTATATCCTTGATGACTTTAGGATCTAAGGAACTTCTGTGTTTCCTTTTAGGTTTGTCATTTTGATTCCTTCTGTCGCTTCCACGTTTTGTTTTCTTGCACTGGTTCACTGTTACAACCCAGCTGTTAGGGGTGAGGGAAGCAACATTAAGCCAGATTGAATTGGCTTTTTGTTAAGGTTTATTGTGAATTGATTAAGGTATAACAGAAAGTGCAGCACTAAGGCTGAAGAAAAGGTGTTGAATAAACCAAAGAAATTAGTAAAACAAAACTAAACATATAGACCGAGTCCTTTCCAAAAACAAAAGCTCAAAAGAAAACCCTAACTCCTTAACCAAAACACATCAATACAACACCCCAAGCCTAAGTGTGACAAACAATTAGTTTTTACTAACCAAATATTTTGGAGGTAATTCAAACTAATGATAAGCACAGGTCCAAATCCACTGTTGGGAACACCAGTGTTGGGTAAACTGTTGGAGTTCTTCCAATTGGCATAGATCAAGATGTCTAAATGGGAACACCCAATCAATCGGTCCTTCGACTACATGGCGATGAGTCTGCAATTGCAGATAAGGGGCAGCACAGGAAAAACTCCTCACCTGAGAAGGTGACTGGGCAGAAATGGCAGGGGCCAAAACATTTGTTAACATGTACAGCCTATTGCAGAGATCTCCCTGACCAACACATTCCACTCCAGATTGAACATGGTGAATTGGATGAAAACCCAGCAACTATGTCCAATGGCTTCAGCAACTTCAACACACTTGCACAGTTAGTAGTAAAAGGTCCAGATATTCCTCTCAGGTGTTAGCCGATGACAAAAATAGAGCATTTAATAACGGATTCTAATCACCATAAATCCATAATAATATTATTTTTTTGTTGGGTGTGTAAATGCCAGCAACTTACATTTGACCTAAAATTGAAGGATTTGTAGGCCCTCCCCCCAAGTGGCTAAAAAAGATAAATTGAGGTTTTTTTTCACTTAAGTGACTCTCCTAAACGGAGAGTGAGGTTGGAGTTTTGAGGTCTACACACTGTACTAAGCTTATGGGTCCGACTGTCGATCCTATCAGATGTGGGCAGGAAACACAAGATAACACAATCTGTCATGTTACCTTGCGATTTGTCACTGTTCTCCTTTTTCCACTTCATTTCTCACATTGTGACAAGCTGACAATGATATTTTTGGCCCTGAGACATATCTCCAGGTAATTGGTTCCTCACCTCTCACCTAATGGGAGGTGTGAGCTGTTATGCCACCACATGCTCACAGGTTTAAGGTGAGCTGCAGTGGGTCAGGAGCACCTAATGTCCTCAAATTCAAAGCAGGACATCCAGCGGCTTGTACGCCGCTGACAAGACAACAATGTGTGTGACAGGGTGTAACGAGTCTGAAATGTATTTCACCATAAAATTAACATGTCAGTAATTGCGTCCCGTCTCAATGCCAAAGCTGATTAATTAAATATTTTTGGGGGGGAGGCCAGAATTTGAAAAATCAAGCGACAAATCAGACGCAATAGCGCGTGAAGTCAACACCATTCAGTGCTTTATATTTTGTACATGTTCAGCAGGCAGTTTTATTTTTTAATTCAATTACAAGGGGCCGTCTTATCTGTAGCAATAGCTGGGATTGGTTTTGACTCAGAGGCGGCTAAAATTCAACATATGTTTTCCTTCTCGCATGAGATTGCTTTCTGGCAAGCGCAGAGACGGCCCAGAATGCATTAGCACTCAAAATATATCCAGGGAGACTTACCTGGTCACGTTCAGCCTGTGGAATTTGTTTTCAAAATTCATGGTAGGAACCACGATCTGATCAGACCTTTGGCGAACTAGTGCGAATGGGTGTTTCGTCTCTCATTCTGACTCTCAATACAGGGACTGAATAATGTATTAGCTCTCAACAGGATGATGTGATAGAACACAGCCTTCCAAAGTCCTGTATGGCGGACCAGATTCAGCCTTGGTGGATGTCACTAGGTGAAAACATACTTACTGTGGAGGTTTTCATATACGATTTATTTATTTATTTTTTTCCTGGGGCATGAATTGTTAATGCATACATCGATCAGGCATAACATTGTGACCGCCTTCCTTATATTGTGTAGGTCTCTCTTGTGCCTCCAAGACAGTAGTGACTCGTCAGAGAATGGACATGGGCCTTCTGAGGGTGTCCTGTGGTGTCTTTGGGTTCTATGGTCTGAGGGGAGGGGCCTCTGTGCTTGTGTAATGTGCAGTTCACACATTACACAACGTTTCACATTAGAACAACCATATATTTGTTCGCAGCATATATTGGGAGTGGAAGTATTCATCAAAACAAAACAAAAAAAACACCTTCGCAACCCCCCCAACTATCCCCACTTGTCCCCATAAGAGTCCAAATCTTTGCAAGAATAACTGTCCACTGGGGTTATCCAACCCAAGAATATAGAGGAAGTGTAATGTAGCACAATGATGTTTCATCAAGGATAATCGAAAAAGAATCTGTACAAGGAAAAAGGAACAAAAAGAAGAAGAAATGGAAAAAGTAAATAAATAGGGGGCCCTGCAATAACACTGGTTTCCTAGTCTTCATGTAATGGAACTGTTAAGATCTTGAAGTACTCCAGAAATGAGGTTCAAGTTTCCTTAATAGATTGTGAAGAGCCTTTAAGGGCGAATCTATTTTTTTTAGAAAATGCATAATATCTCTAATCCATCTCGGAAAATTGGGTGGTGTTTGCTCCTTCCATGTGAGAAAAATGAGGCAACTTGCAATTAGGGAAGTGAATGCTATGATTATGCAGGCTGTGCCTTTAAGGGCGCTACTTTCAGTGATGGTCTAGTCTAGGTGGGCGCTGCCTGTCTAAGTAACATCTGCAATGAATACCAAGTCCTTAAGTTTCCCAGCAGAACACTGAATTGTCACAAATTAATCAATGTTATTTACTTCTCCTGTCAGTAGTTTTATTTGTTGTGGCTGATTAGTGAATATTATTTCATCCAGGATTTGAATCAATGCATATGTTTGGTACTTCTACACAACAACACAACCATAATGCTGCAGCGTGGCCAGCTACCCTTTTAGCAAGTTGCCCTTTAGGTGTTGCTCAAATGCTCATTGATTTTGTTGGTGACTGCATCTACTTTAAAAGTCGACCTGCTGAAACAAACATGTGATTGGTGTCACCGTGTCCTTGGAGCGTTAAACGGCACAACTCAACTCTGATATGTAACGCGCTGCACCCGTAATGTTGTGACAAGCGCTGGACGTCAGTTCGATGCCTCACATACGCTGCTGGCGTCCATCGAAAAATTAATTGTAGCTCGTTGCTCTATTGCCACGAGTGTGAACGCAACACAACTCTACACGACACCATGAGGAGCACGACACGCGGCGTAATCACACTAAACTGCTTCAGAGAAACGCTGCAGAAACGAGAGCAATCTGTGTCTCCACCCTCCCTCTCTAATCCGTTTACATTCGCTGTCTTGTATTGACATCCACTGACTCACTCAGGCCTGATCTCATTCCCTCAGACGGTACACAGTTTACATGCACACAAGGACATTACTTCAGCTGGAGGAGGCCCTGCAGCTTTATATTCTAGTCCAGCTACGCAAGTCCCTACTCCAATCTGCTATTCATTTCTATATTTAAGGAACAATATTCTATATTTATTCTATATTTAAGGAACCCCCCACCCCCACAGTACCTCCACAGACCCCCTAGTGGTCGCTGAGGTACACATTACAATGGATTTTAAGCCTGAAATTGATTAAATTAATAGGGCCTTTATTTGTGGGCCTTTCCTGTGTTAATGCAATCATCGAGACAGAGAGACTGAGACAAAGTGTGCGCAGATAAGAAGTTGTGTGTTTTCATACAAATTCGAGATTTGCAGAGGAGAAAAACAATCTGAGCAAACTTCCCGTTAGTGCTAGAGAAGATGAATGCAGCGGCAGAGTCGGACATATGCTCATTATTTTCAGTTCGTCAGAGAAAAGGATACGCAGAACATTATAGTTAAGTTCACTTCGAAACCAAAAGATCCCTGTACCTCACGAAATAGCACAAGTAATTTGAGGAAACGTCTAGCGTGGTGCCAGCTTTCTTTAGGTGTTCGGTTACAACATACAGTAGTAGATTCTAGCTAGATTCTATCACAGGATCTCTATCACAATATGTATTGAGCCATGAGCCATAACTGCGGCCATTATATTGCACTGTTGTTAGCGTTAGCTTAGCTTAGTCATTATGTCACGTCACCTTCTACTGGATGTGTGAATGATACACTGAATGCAATAAAATCTATTGAGAATGCAAAATCATAAAAGTAATGCAAAAGTAATGCAATGCCTTACAATTCAAAGACAGTTAACTAATTACTTTGAAATTAATTACGTTTTTGTAATCAACGCTGGTTATAAACCCGACAATTAACAAACTCATCAGTGCATCCCGTCTTTAAAAAAGGAAAAGAAGAATCCATAATTGAATCCACATGATCCATGTTCGCTGTACACATCATACACATAACTGACAATGACCTCAGACTGAAAATCCAATATCAGTACAGTAGATAAATATTTGCCAGAAGTGTGGTTGACACAGACACTGTTGGCGGCAGAGCGATTATGCTATCAGTACATTCAGGAATTTTAACTAGCTGTTGTCCAGCTGTGATAACAGATAGGAGAAAAAACTCTGGCTGAAGGCATTTTGTCTTCCCTTGCATCCTGCCAGTTTTGTTTCACTGCCCATTTGTCAACAGTGATGTCCAATCGCTCAGTGCCAGGCGGGCAAATCAGCACCTTGTCACTTTCAAAATGACAATTTGAGTCTCAGTCAAGTCTGCAACCAGCTTGTGCCTCCCAGCCACTCACTACCTCCAAACAGGAACTAAAAATAAAGCCGGCCAGTGCAAAATGCACGGGCTCGCATGCAATCTGCGGAACTGGCCACATTAGAGCTTGGAGGTGACTTTGGGATTGAGGACATTTCTTTTCATTTATCCGAAGCGGTAATGCAGAGTTAGACCACAAGACCTCTGTGGGAGCTTATTAGACTGTGTGATAAAGTGTCAGTTTCATCTCAGAGCAAAACAATCTCAACCTGGAGGATCTGTCATGGTTCATCAGCCGTGTAATATAAGCAATCTGAGATGAATATAGAATCTCAGTGGCGTTAACGCACAAACTGAAGACATACAGTGATCATGCATGATGCAAACCCCATCACAGAGCAGATCTCATTGTGTTGATTAAGAATCCGTCCGTCCTTTGATTACAACATCAGTCAGCCCAGTCATTTCTATCACGGATTGTTATCTTAATTTGTAAGTACAAACTGATGTAAACAGTAAAGTCAAAATTCGCACAGAGAATATTTAAACGTAGACGCTGAAGTCTGTTATCTCAAAAAACGCATGTGCTAATGCCCGGTGGCGCAGGTTTTGATCGTCTGACAGCTAACTCTTCAAAAAATCTCTGTAGGTGCTAATAATGAGATGCTGTCGCGACGGCAGCAATGACTCACGTACGGCCATTTGAAATCCCCGCACCACGCTGTCTTTTTATATTCATCAGAAGACTATAAACAAAAAGAATCTGCGGGCTGTTCTGCAGTCATTCTCGCTTCAGTCTGAAATTCACATCCATAGCTTTGCCTGCAGTCACCCGTGGCTTGCGTGATATTTTCGAAGCAGCTGGTGTCCATATTGCACACAGTGACACAGTCAAAATACAGTCATTTCTACCACCTAATACAGCCCTGTGCTTGCTTGCATGAGTGGTCTCATTTCTGCAAACAAAACACACTAAAAATCTCCTCAGAGCACACACCACCTCTGGTACTGATGGCTCCCAGCTATGTGTCAACAAACCTCTGTCAAAACCAACAGGTCGCACTACGGTCGCAATTAGTGCTAAAAAGATCAATTATCTTTTTTTCCATGTCAACACATCAACTTTTTGGTTCGCTACTTTAAACCTGATGCTGATCTGTAAATATTTTTTTGTACCTTACCATATTTGCTGTCATATAGTTTCTCTTGTCTTACCTTATTCTGTTTTTTGTATTTTGCACTGCTGTTCTCTGCCGCTGTTAGACTTTAATTTCCCCACGGGGATAAATGTAGTCCTGCCTTATCTTATATAGCCTTAACCAAAAGAAGTCACCAGAATCTTGAATCTATAAATCAAGACCTGTTATAAATAAATGAACAGCGTACACCGACCTGCATTGGTGCAACAGTACCACTGTGTTTATGCTTTCTGAAACCTATGGGTTTATGAGGGCCAAAAATGGCACTTCCTCATTGGCTGGCTAAAGTCAGTTTCCATTGACCACCATGTTTAAATGCACAACTTTACAGCACGAATAAACATATCATGGTAATGGTAAGGAAATGATTTCTTTATGACTCCAGTGTTAGAAAATTAGAATTCGAAAAACCTTTATTCATCCCACAATGGGGACATTGCAGGTTAAATTGTACACTAAATAAGACCCAGAGGAGGAGAGCGAACTTTGTTCCCAACATTATTCTCCTCCTGAACTCTAAGGGGCTCCAATAGCTTAAGATTTACACGTTGTACAATAGTCTCTTGTGTGCAATATCACTATGTCCCCATGTGCAATATTACTGTGTCATTCTTTAATTTAATCCATGCTTCACATTATTTATTGCTTACTGAACCTGCTATTTTACATTTTCTTTATATTTATTACTATTCATCTCAACTCTTAACAGATACTTCTGCATTATTACAGCAACCACTCGTATGGTTACTGGCAGCAGGTCTGACATTGCTGACAATATGCTGCTTTTGCCCACCCACCTGTGTGTATTTCTTCTCTTGCACTTTAATTGTATGTGTCGCTCTCGGCCCTCCTAATTGCCCCTCGGGGATAAATAAAGTTTTTTTCTGATTCTGCTAAAATATTGAGGAGATTGAGGCCGTTTTGAATCAGAGATGGGTGCTAGCTGTCTATCCAGT